>NW_015627538.1:48474-60355 GCF_001515625.1 Sinocyclocheilus rhinocerous
TGAAAATGTGAATAATTTTAACAAAATAAGAGAAATCATACAAAATGCATATCATTTTTTTATTTAGTACTGTCTTGAGTAAGATATTTCACATAAAAGATGTTTACATATAGTCCACAAGACAAAGAAAAATAGCTGAAATTATTCAAATGACCCCCTTCAAAGGTTTGGGAACCCTTGGTTCTTAATACTGTGTGTGGTTACCTGGATGATCTATGACTGTTTTTTTGTTTTGTTTTGTGATGGTTGTTCATGAGTCCCTTGTTTGTTCTGAACAGTTAAACTGAGCACTGTTCTTCAGAAAAATCCTCCATGTCCTGCAGATTCTTCAGTTTTCCACCATCTTTAGCATATTTGAACCCTGTCCAGCAGTGACAGTATGATTTTGAGATCCATCTTTTCACACTGAGGACAACTGAGGGACACAAACACAACTATTAAAAAAGATTCAAACATTCACTGATTCTCCAGAAGGAAATACGATGCATTAAGAGCAGGGGGTGAAAACTTTTTAAACTTGAAGATCAAGGTAAATTGTACTTAATTTGTCTTCCGGGAAAACATACAAGTATCTTCTGTTGCTTCCGAATACTAAATGGGGAAAAAATGATATTTCAACAAAATAAGAAAAATGTTGACATCTTCATCCTGTTCAAAAGTTCAAAAGGCTCTTAATGCATCGTGTTTCCTCCTGGAGCATCAGTGAATATAGTGTGTAAACACAAACTTTTATTTTGAATGCAATTAAAATAAAATAATATATTTTCAAATGTAAATAATTTATTCCTGTGATGGCAAAGCTGAATTTTCAGCAGCCATTACTCTGGGTTTTAGTGTCACATGATCCTTCAGAAATATTTCCAATATTAGCTGATTTGCTTCTCAAGAAACATTTATTATGATCAATGTTGAAAACAGTTGTGCTGCTTAATATTTTTGTGGAAACTTTGATACTTTTTGTCATAATTCATTAATAAATAGAAAGTTCAGAACTGCATTTATTTGAATATTTTGTGACATTATAAATGTACTGTCACGTTTGATCAATTTATATGTATCCTTGCTAAATTAAAAATAAAATCTTACTGACACCAAACCTGTATATACATGTAGGAGTATAAATAATATTTGCAAGGGTTTTTCATTCTGGTGCATCAATAATAATTATAATAATTGCATTTTTCCATCTCTCATTCTGTAGTGATCGTGGTGCTGTTTGCTGCCCTGAAACGTCAGAAGAAGAAAGAGCCCCTGATCATCTCCAAGGAGGACGTGAGGGACAATGTGGTCAGCTACAATGACGAGGGCGGCGGCGAGGAGGACACTCAGGCCTTTGACATCGGAGCGCTTCGGCATCCGGAAGTAATGGAGGAGAGCAAACTGCGGCGGGACATCCTACCCTCTGAGTCGCTCTACCCTCCGCCGCCACTTCGCAGAACCTTGGTGCCGTCCCGTGAGAACGCAGATGTGCGGGACTTTATCAACCAGCGCGTGCAAGAAAACGATGGCAACCCCACGGCTCCTCCTTACGACTCGCTGGCCACCTACGCGTATGAAGGTAACGGATCGGTGGCCGAGTCGCTCAGCTCGCTGGGGTCCGTGTCCTCGGAAGGGGAGCAGGACTATAACTACCTCAGCGAGTGGGGACCGCGCTTCAGGAAGCTAGCAGACATGTACGGCGGCGAGGACAGCGACTGGGACTCCTAACGGACAGACTGTGGAGTGAGACTCATTTGCTGATCTGCCTCTACATGAAGACTGGAGTGGCAGAATGAGGCATCCTAATTTCTTTTACAAAGTGCCCTTTTATCCTTCTCTTTGTCCTACAATCAGGCAGCCGGTTGCTCTGTCCTGATTGGCTGACGAATTTCATGCTCTGGCGAGGAGGACGTATCCGTACGCCGACTTCTCATCAGAAAGATCATCTGCGGTGACATCTTCCTGCATAATTCCAGATTGCTCTGGAGATGTCTGCAGTTTTTCATATCCGTAACCATCGTTGAAAACGTTCTTTTGAAAAGCCAAGCATTTAATGCAGAAGCGCTCTTCAAATCCTGCTGCAAAGAGCAGTTTATCAGTTGACTGTGAGCCTGTGAAACACTTGAAGTGACACTCGAGCAGGTCATTGACTAAAAAAAGGCCAAGGCCGAGGACTTTATGAAAGTAATGAAACCACCGCCAAACTCGAGCCTATGAATTCACCATCAGACCTCAACGTGTAGCGGGCAGCTCAGAATCAAACCGCTCAACATCATAGGAGTTGTCTAATAACTGGGAGGAATTTTCAAACCTTACTATTAACCATTTGCATAATTTTACTAATCTGCTTACGCACTCAAGAAAAGATGTGTTGTCCTGTAACCCGAATCAAGACGGATTGTATGAAGCCCATCTAGAAAATGGGTCAGAAGATGTTTTACGGTTGGCACTGGTTTTCATCATCCACATGAAAAGAAAAAAAAGCCAGAAGCTTACAATTATCTGCTATGTCATTGGACCTAAATGTGTTTTGCTTCCTTTAGCAGTCTGACAAATGTTTGGTTTAACTCAGAACTGCTTAATATGACTTTCAGACTTTCACACGGTCCCTTAATGACGTGCTGCAAAATTTACATTCCATACTATTACCTTTAATCACTGTATGCGTGTTTTTTTTTTTCCTCTGTGTCTATTCATTCAGATGAGACCTTGACATGAACCACAAAAGAGTCAAACCAGCCGAAAGAGAATGAAACGTTAATATCCATACATAGAATTACAGCTTCGTGGACCAAGAGATCGAAACCAAAATTGTTAATTAATCACAGTTTAAAGCTGCAATTCTCACCTTTCCTCTGACAACCTTCTGCTTTTAATAGCGAGAGTCAAATAACCAGGGAAGTAATAAAAGCTCAACTGATTTATTCCTCGGCTGAACGTTAACCACAACAGTGTTGTATTGAGGTGTGAGTCAAATCGTAGTAAATCACTCCGCAATGATTGCGCCCTCTCTTCAAACTACAAAATGAGCCTGAGATTGCTTTCACCTCTTCTAGGAGGGGGTGAGTCAGCTCTGAACGGCGCTTCAGCAGGTAAATATTTGTGTTTTAGAAGCAGAAATTCCAATCTTTGTCATTGATATGCTGTAAAAAGACAAAATGAAGAAAAAGATGGTAACTCATGCTGTAAAAACTTGGTTTAATGAACAGTGCTTTGTACCAGTGGCTTGGGAGAGTAGATTATGTCCATGTATTACTTTGCTTTATATCTTGTGACATTTTGTACCAAATATTTATATACCACAATGATGACTAAATATTCTTGAAATATGTACATTCCGTATCATTGCTTCTGTGTTTTCAAAGTGTTAAACTGTAAATGTGAGCTGGTTGCAGTTCATTTGATGATGTGCAAATGGAATCAAACTTTCATTAAAATAAATGTTCTCTTTTACAGAAAACCTGAGCAATTCTTTGCATGCCCAGAAACACTTATAAATGCATTACGTTAAGCTTTTGACTTATCAGAAGCAATTTGTATTTATTTATTTATTTATTTTGCAAATGACTGTTGGGCTGTTGACCCATTTTGTGAGCAAAGATAAGTTCAATCATAGAGCCTTAAATAAATGTATTTAATATTTATTTAAATGTAATCATATTTTATACATGAAATATGTTTTAGATATGTATGTGTCTGTGTAAAAATACAAAAAAATATATATATAAACATACCTAGCATATATAAATATAAGCTGTTATTGTTACTTCTGAACACAAAAATATATATTTAGAATTTATCTTTGTATTTTATTTTATCAGAAATATATGTCCTACATATAGGATGTGTCTAATAGTATTATACTTCCTGTGAACGCCCAATATATGTGCATGACTTTAACATGATTCTTAGAGGCCAAATGTCATGATCGTTATCAAAAATTTCCAGTGTCTGTCCCAGATCGTCAGCTCATTAGGCCAATCTATAATGAAGATCTCAAAGCTCGCCACTGGATTTGGAGGGAGAGGAAACAGTATTCATTTTAAATTGATTGGGGATCAGCAGTTGTGAGGCAGATGGTGACATTTCAAACAATGCCCATGTTAACTCAATCACCCTGCCACCCAGCGCTCTCTGCAAATATGTACTTAGACACTAGTCTCATCTGGTCTTTCTGTGTGTCTGTACAAGGCCATTAAGGGCTTAAATATAAAGCAGCACTCCAGGATTCAGGTGCACTAATCTCATTTAGAAGGGTCAGTATGCATGTATTAGAAAGAAGATGGAAAAATTGTGCTCCAGCAGAAGTGCTTTTGAAAGTGAAAGTGACGTGTGGCCAAGTATGATGTCCCATACTCGGAATTTGTGCTCTGCATTTAACCCATCCAAGTGCACACACAGCCAGACCAATGAGCTTTGTAAAAATCGACACGTTTTAGAAAGGCGGGGCATAGAGGAGAAACAATAATGTACAGTATGTGGAAAATACGCACACACGGAACAGTGGGCAGCCAACGCTACGGCACCCGGGGAGCAGTTGGGGGTTAAGTGCCTTGCTCAAGGGTCTCATCTCAGTCGTGGTATTGAGGGTGGAGAGAGCACTGGTTATTCACTCCACCCGCCTACAATCCCTGCCGGACCTGAGACTCGAATCCACAACCTTCGGGTTACAAGTCCAACTCTCTTTCAATATTGAAAAAGCAGACAAATGGATACATTTGAAAACCATATATTTGCTATTTTAAATGAATAGTTTATTATCAAATAAATAAATAAAAAAAGATTTACAAACCCGCATGTCAATTCAAACCCATATGCAGTTGCATTTGCACACACACACACACAAAAGTTTTTCTTTGTTGTCTATGAAAAAAAAAAAGATGAGGGGAACATTTCTATGGTTATCCTGCTGTGATTTTATATTTAATTAAAAAGTAAGGATTTTATAAATTTTATTTGTATTTAATGGACCATAAAAGTCATCCATACAAGCTATATTCTAATCTGTTTTAAGCCATAGCTTCTATGAAAAACAGACCCAAATGTCAGTTAATATTTCTTCCTCTTCTTCTTCTTGAAGCTCATTTGACTGTGGTTGCAGTGAACTGTATTGTATGGGGGGGGGAAAAACTAATCTATGTGAATATTCTTGTTTTGTGATCAGTAACAATAACAAGTTTATGAGTTTGAATGACATGAAGGTGAATCAATAATTATTTACTTCTGGAGAAAAAAAAAACTTAAACGAGCCTGCACTAGTTGGCTGGTTTAAGCTGGAAGTAGGCTAAAGGAGTGGTCAAAACCCTTGTAGAACCAGCCTGCAAACCAGCTATGACCAGGCTGGAAGATCAGCTAAAACCAGCCAACCGGTTTCAGCTAGTTTTTCCAGCAGGGAATGGGTGAACTTTGTTTAACAATGCGTGCTCAGTCATCAGGTGCAGATTTTTCGTATAATGAAAGAGCCTGAGCAAAACTTAAACAGCTTTTACCTGATATGCATAAGACATGAAGTTTTGCTGCACTAAAATGTTGCAAACTCCCTCTAGACTTGAGTTCATTACAAGCTTATATCTCGAATCAAATACAGCTGGTAATCGTAGGATAAGCCCGAAGACACGATTACATGAACTACGCAGTAATGAAAGCAAGGGCGGCACAAAGCAGAAGAAAAAAGTACACTCAAGTGTGTTTTAATCTCTGTAACGTTAAGCCGACTAAAGGTTAGCTGTGCTTGAGGCCGGCGCTGGATGTACGCTGGGGATCCGTCGCTCTCCCGGCCGACTCTGAGAAGGAGCCGGCTGAATCAAGGGCAGTCAAGATGTCACCGCAGCAGTGCGGCCGCTGAGGGTTGTAACTCATCATGGCCGAGGCTTAAAACGCTGCGTCGCTTCCCATTAGCTTCGCCTGTCTCTTTAGCCTTAATATTTAATGGGCATGTCATGTTAGGGGAAATGCTAAACACCAATCTACCTCATCTTGTGCTTTGATTTCCTTCTCTTTCTACCCAACTCTTTCATTGGGGTGCCGTTGCCATCATCATCGCTGACAGGCGAAGTTTTCATTGTTATTCACAAAACCATGTAAAAATTTTCAGATTTAACTTTATTCCAGAGAGTTCTAATGCACCATTCCTGCTTTCTTTTGTGCCAAAAATTATGTTTATATTCAATCTGTCAAATGTTGTGAAGTGCACTGAAAGGTCTGTTGTCTGCGTTATCTATGAGCTCCTGATGTTGTTTTGAATGCGTCGTGTCATGGCCTATTTTCCAGTCATTCACCGAATGAGTTTCATTCACTTGTACACTCATTTTGGTTACTTGTTGTGGTTCTGACTCATTTAACAAGCAATAGGCTGTTTATTTGCCATACAAAAGACATTTAGCTATGGCTCAAAATAATCTCCCGAACAGCATGTTTAGTGATACGTACACCATCGTTCAACAGTTTAAGAAACAGTGACTGTTAAAACTTTACGTAGCCATCATTAGACTCTGATACAGTGAGCGCTTTTGATGGATTATTCTAATTAATATGGACTCTTGCGCTTTTCTTGGAATGGTACTGATGGGAAGTCTCTTATTTCAGAGTCCAATACATCTCGTGTTTCAAAAGTGTCCAAACTTTTTGAACTTCTCAGTCAAATATAGGCCTACACTGATTAAAAAAAGAGTCTCTGAAGCAAAAAATATTGTCAGCATTAATGCAACATGATCTTTATCACCCACAGTATCCTTTTTTTTTTACATAAAACTGATTAAATTAAAAGCTAGTGGGGAAAATTACAAGAAACTGTATGTGACTGATGAAGTGGTAAAAATTAAACCATTTAGAAAATGTATAATGAAAATATGACATGTGTTGCATGGCATTTAGGCTATGAATTGCCAGTGGTGGATGAAGTAATTTATTTTTTAGTGCCTTTTGCTGATATCCTTTCCTTTATTACAGCCTTTTCACTTTGGAAAACTTCATTCCAAAACGTAATATCTTACTTTTGACTAATTTTGACTACATTCCTTGTTCTTTTGAACTAAAGCTCCACGGCGGGATAGCAATGTCTGAGTCATGAACAAATCACTCATGTGAGTTGATTCTTTTAGACAAATCTATTAAATTGGTTCACAAATTGCAGTAAAGGATTCATTTGTGAACTGATCCAATTGCATCTGTTCTCGAATCAACAACTGATTCAGTGATCTGCATGAAGCGAGTCTCTAGTTAAACATTCTAACTTGAGGGTGCAGAGGATTTGACTGATGGTACAAAAGACACTAATGCTGAACTTGAGTAATGTTTGTTGTAAATGAAAATCATATTTTGGTTGTGACATGACTAAGTTATATGTGAACTAAATCTGCTGTTAAGGGGAAACAACTTGGTTCATAGTTTGAAATTCTTGAATGTTGACAACTACAGTAGTTTTCTAGTAATTTTTCCATTAATTTATAAAAAAAAAATCATAATAATGTCAGACTGAGATAAAACTCATTTAAGCTCTGTCCTATGTGTGTGTGTGTCTATGACATTAGACCCCTATCTCCTTAGGTATTTTGCAACCCAATCTCACAGGAAACCCTATTTAATTTAATGAGGAGGCAATTTCGTGTGAATTGTTACGATGTGAATCGTACAAATACATTCGATTTCTTTAAAAAAAAAAAATACACATGAAGGTCCACCCCTAAACATAACCGTCAATGTGGTTTGAGAAATTCAGATGAATGAGGTCGAATTAGCCACCAGTTCGACCAAAACTCTAAGAAATTAAGAATTGCCATGAAACTGTGTTGCTATTTTGAGCAGTGCACTCTAAATAAAGTCCATAAACATACTGTACTATGACAGAATTTACATATGTTGTTGTTGTTGATTTTTATTTACTCATATTTTGAATTATGTATTGCACCATGTTGTGTTTTAAGGTTGAGGGAAATGTCTGTAAACTTAACAGAAAATGTACTGGTAACGGATAACAGTATCTGTTTTTCTACAGATATACGTTTACTGGAGGCCGGTTATCTGTACTTTTTGTGTACTTCATCTACCACTGTGATTTGCAAACCAAAAGTCCTAGTACCAGACAATACTGTGGCATTAGGCAATTCACAGAGCCTTCAGTTTTTGTCCTTTCACCCTGCTTATCTGGGTACATGACAGGTATTTGGTAATCACTGTCTGCCCATCAGAACAACACAGCGTGTTGAAGAGTGAGTGGTCTGGAAGACAGCCGATGTCAAAAAGGCCAGCAAAAATTCATTAGAGCTTGAAATATCGAACCTGTAAGGAACCAAGTAACAATCTCCCACCGGGTTTCATGTCTAGTTTTTCATGTCTGTAGTGAATGTGAAGCCATGCACAGAGGATCCAAATCTGTAAGGACACCCCCCGTATATGCGCGGAAGGAGTCGTAGCGCTTTTCTTTTGAACTTCTGAACCTTTGCAGCCACATTAGGCAAACACTGTTTCCTGCTAGAAAGGACACAAAGGTTCGCTTCAAAACAATGCACATCTGAGGTGCTAACATCTCTCTCCAATGGGCCGGAAAATGTAGCCTTTACCGCACACCGGTGGAAGGAAGGAACATTTATTGGCCACACAATGTCCGTCATCACGGACCAATTCGCAAAAGCAAAGGCGGCATTAAATTTTTACCCCAAGTTTCCATTTTCCCACAGCTTAGCGCTTACCTGCCTCCAAAAAGCACGGCTATTGCTTTGTCATCAGATGGTGGATTATCGGCGGAAATGTGAAGCTGTTGTCAAATTGAGATTTTCTAATATGCCTCCATCTGCCAAGTCTATGACTTTATGTTTACTCGGATGGGGGGTGGGGGGGTCCGGAGGAGAAGAAATGAAAGATCATCGGGCATGCCGCATCTCATCCACTTCTCTACATTTCATTTCACCCTCAGTATTCATTTTCCTGCCCCTAAAATGATCAGAATAATTCATGTGCTCCAGCATTGCCTGTAGAATGCGATTTCCACTTCTCGGCCCTCTCAGCTGAACAACCCCACAGAGGCTTTGGACTTTGAGGTCACTCGGATCCAGCATAGATGATGCCCATATCTATAATTCAATGGACAGGAAAAAAGGGATGAGTACAGATCACAGACTACTTAGAAGACATACGGTGGTGTGGAATCTCCCTCGTGTCCACAAGATTGGACCCACATTCCGATGGGGGCATCTAAAAGCAAAGTCCATTAGTAGGAACCTTTTCTTTAAAATATTCCTGCCCTCTGAAATGTTTGTTTTGGCCCTTTTAACTGAACTTTTAGTTTTAGTCTATTTTAGGGCTTTTTTTTCAAATGTAAGTGTATTTGCGTTCTCAGTTCGATCGCCCAGATGTCACTGAATCCACTTTAGTTGCTAACACATGGCAATATGAAAATGGTTCCATTTTCGTCTTAGATGCACTTAGCTTTACCAAGTTTAAAACTCCTGTGTACTAAACAGGCTTTTTGCTTAGAAATGGGAGACATAAAAATTGCACTAGTTCAAACAGGACTACAGACCTTTTCATGTGGAGTGCTAGTCCTTTCAAGTTCGATCACAAGTGGCCATTAGGTCTTCTTGCATAGCTTCCTTCTCAAGCACTTCATTGATTGAGCTCAAGGGCCTCACTTAACCAGTCCAGTTACCTATTAATAATCCTCGTTGCGAACGAAGAACGACACGAGCGCATCTGTCGAGTCTAAACATATTGTGAAGACCTTATATCACAGAGAAAATTAAATACTCTACTATGTGGGTACTGTCAATCATCTCTGCCCTTGAGATAGAAATAATGCAGTTTACTGAAAAAGAGATGCCTTGATACAGCAACTACAGTTCTTCGTGTGGATCTGAGGCGAGATTGAGTCCTTGATACGATCTATATGATCTATGTTTTTAACAAACCAATAACAAACCAATTTTCTTCACTTTGCAACCGCATGATGCATATAAAATGGCAATAGAATGGTTGATAATGAAGCAGAATGAACCAGTAAAAGCTCTTCTTGGTCACAGTGCATCCTTGTAGTCGTTTTCTGGCACAATGCACCATGTAGCACATTTGTGCTCTGGAGATTTGCTCTCAGAAAAGCATTTTTATTGATTTTCTACTCATTTTAGAGTCATATTTGTATGTAATGATTAATTTAATGGCTTAAAAGTGTTTGTTACATGCAATAGATGCATCACTGTGCAATAACGGAGGAGTGGATGCAGCTATTTGTATTTAACTATCTATCTTTTGTACGATTTATAAAGTAAAATTTTAAATACTGCTAAATTTTTTGGTGTTGTTTAAAAGCATTTTGTTAAATATTCTCACATCAACAATTTAACAATTAGAAATCACTCACTATAAATAATTATATTAATAATCACTCCAGGGCAAGATACCTAAAGAGGGCCCTCCAAATTTTTTATTTATCTGTTTCATTCATTCATTCATTCATTCAAAAAAAGGTCAAATTGACCTGGTGCTAACACTTAAACTTTTCAAAACCGAACAACCCAAGCTGAAATGTGAACCACTATGGTACTGGTAAAACTATACAAAAACTTAAAATTTCAGCCAGTTCTACTTTCTTACATTTAGATCTACGGTTCCTCTTCAGGAACTCTAGCTGCGTCGGAGGACGCTTTGGGAATGCCCTTCAGCGTGACCGGCTCTGAACCACGTGTGTAATCAGTCCAGTGGATGGGCGAGACGTCACGGGCGGGGTGACGTAGCGACCAGGAAGAGCTGTGCTCGTGGGTTTCGCATTTGGATCCAGTGGAGGAAATGTAGACGGGCGTGTCCCTATCTACTTCCTTAACCATCAGATCCGGCCCCCGCTCTCGGGGTTTCGGAAGCCCGCGCTGCGGTACTTCCCCCCGGGGAGAGGGCGCGACGCTCCGCCTGTCTTTCTCCGAGGAGATTGATACGGAGGGCGTCAAAGAGCTCGCCAGTTGCACAAGCATATTATGCCTGATATTATAATGAGCAGCATTAATGGGGAGCGGTGCTTTTCCCGCTATTAAGCGCTCCGCTCTCGCCGGGCACGTTCCGAGGAGTGTGTCCGTGCCTGTGATCTTGCGATTGCGGTCCTGCTGCTGCTGAGGCACGGTGGCGACTGAGATCGCGGGGATCGCACATGATCTGGTGGACGGGTTGGAGACGGCTCGTCCTATCTCCACCTTTTGATGTGAATCTTACTCACCAGACTGTATTTACTCCTCTGGTTGTTTGACTGCATTTAATTCTGAGGAATAAAATGAAGTATTTTTCTGACTATGAGAAGTCAGATACACAGGGGCACTTGGGAAAAAATAAATAATTACATTTTCTCGAGTGAGAGCACGTGGGGATAAAAAATAAATAAATACATTTTCTCGAGTGAGAGCACAAGTTTACCTCTCTTCCTTTGAGGAGGTTGAGGCGGTCAGAAGGGGCTGCTGGGCGGGAGCAGTCCCAACCTACAGTATTCCAGCCCCTCATTCTGGGGGTCTCACTTCTCGTACTCCGCGGAAGGCAGTTCTGCGGACCGTCAGCGGTCTCCGGCGAGCACTTCTCTCAGTTACCGCCCGGAAATTTAGTGGTACTAAGAGGCTTGCTACCTCTACGGAGGTCTCTAGAGCAGCTAGTACGGTCGTCCCCTGCCGGTCCGCCACTTCAGGGCACCGAGCTAGCTGCTCTAGGCGCACCAGAGGCCAGTCTAGTGATACTGCTTCCCTTAGGAGCTCACCTGGCGGTGTGGGAACCCCTGCCAAGTGTGCTTCATTGGGTCCTGCCCCGAGCAGGCTCTGGTCTAGTCTTCCTAACAGACGACGTGGGTCTGAGGACCGTCATTTTCAATAGGAGACTTCAGCTATGAGAGTCCTGATGCTGTGGCTCAGGACCTCGGAGGGCAGGCCCCTCTGGGGAAGAG
>NW_015627538.1:60766-61028 GCF_001515625.1 Sinocyclocheilus rhinocerous
AGAGGCTCGCGACCTCCTCGGAGGTCTCTAGAGCAGCTAGTATGGTGGTCCCCTGCCGGTCCGCCGCTTCAGGGCACCGAACTAGCACTCTGGTTACAGCAGAGGTCAGTCTCGAGAGACTGATTCCCTTAGTAGACTATTTGGCAGCGTGAAAACTACTGCCAAACGTGTCTCAGTGGGTCCTGCACACTGTAGTGAGAGGCCACAGAATCCAGTTCGGTTCTCCTCCGCCTCAATTCAACGGGGCCTTTCCCACCCTGGT
>NW_015627538.1:61104-64316 GCF_001515625.1 Sinocyclocheilus rhinocerous
TAAGAGGCTCGCTACCTCTACGGAGGTCTCTAGAGCAGCTAGTACGGTCGTCCCCTGCCGGTCCGCCACTTCAGACAGAAGTAGACACTCTCTGAGGATGGAGGCCATCGAGGTGGTCCGAGTCCTACAGCCGGTACTTCACCGTTCCGAGGAAGGATGAAGGGCATCCTTCCTCATCATAGGAAGTTCCTGAGGTTTGCTTTTGGGGGCAAAAGCCTACCAATACCGGTTCTTCCTTTGGCCTTGCACTCTCACCCCACACTTTCACGACTCAACCACATCGACGATTGGTTGATATTAGCTTAATCAAAACAAATGGCGGTTCGACATCGAGATGTCGTTCTCGCTCACACGAAAGAACTGGGGTAGGCATCTCAATTTGGGAGCAGACATCCTGTTGAGGCAGGGGCCGAGACCCGGGGAATGGATGCTTCACCCCGAGGTGGTGAAGCAGATATGGAGAGAAAACTGTGCTTTCTCCAGTACAAAGAACCACTTATCTGGTTCGTATGCCTCCTGCTCGGATCGAGTCGTTCCTCACCGCAGTCGCGAGAGTCAGAGAAGGCCGGTCACTCACTGTCAAGCACTGTCAAGCTGTCGGCGATGCCTACGTGCCTTGGACATGTGGAGGAAACCTTGGTTCTTGTCTCAGGGCCCGGTGCTGGGTTTCCTCCCACACCTAAGAGGTCACCATGTATTGGTGCGCCCCGACAACACAGCGGTGGTCTCTTACATTAACCACCAGGGAGGTCTACAGAGACCTCCGGCTCCCTTCAGGGAGTCAGACCAGCAATAGCTTAACTGTATGTGTCCAGTGTGAGCACTGGACGCATACATCCACAGAGCTGCCCTGTGGAGAAGGGCGGACCAACTGCTTGTTTGCTATGGTCCCCCTAAGAGATACTCCGACACAGCGTCTCGTTCCCTCGAGGAACCATGGTTACATGCGTAACCTGAGACGTTCATTTTGAGCGTCAGTGATCTAATCACTGGCATTCTCCACGCTCACCTTCATTCATGATTATTTCAAATATTGAGGGCCCTCTAAATCATCCATGGTACTTCAGCCACTTCTGCTTTGGTCTGGAGGAGGGGTGTCCCTTCTCATCTTCTCCACACCACTCATTCTCAGAGGCTCTAAGACACTCTCAGACATGGGGCCGTCGGCTCCTCCCACATCACTTCAAATGAGATCACCATTCTTCGTCTTAAGGGCTTTTAAGAAGAAAGAGCACATTTTTGCTCTGTGTTCAATGAGTGCTGACTAAAATGTATTGTTTCAAGGGGGGTGACTATTCTGTAAATTATTATCTACATTTTTTTATCTATGTTTGTCAAATTTAATAATATATCAGTTTTTAAAAAGATGCTTTCATTTGACAGCAATGACATGGAGGAAGCCTAATAAAGTAGTCTGCTTCATATGCTTCATATCACATCCCATCGGGAAAGGCCATAAGTGAAAAATACATTGAAATTGGCTGCCATAAAGCACGGCTGTCCCACTTTCTTGGGCACATTGTGTTAGGCTCTACATTTGAATTTTCAACTCTCAAAAGACACACACCTCATTAGGCATGCTGTGATGCCAAGAAAAGGAATTAATGGAATAAGTCTGCTAATACATTAAAACTCCCCTGATAAAACATCGCCATTAGATCGCATACAAAAATACTTTACTTTAGAGGACTTGTATGATTATTTAAGCAAGCAACTAGAAGTGCATTCTCACTGTTGATTTACTGATAGAAACGAACAAAAGAGCTCTGGCATTTTTATATTGATCATTTTGCTCTGGAGAACATGTATATCCATCTAAACAGGCTGGACAGACTGGCAGCTGCTTCTATGTGCTCTTAACCTTGCTATCTGGAGGGGGAAAAACTAATATTCTGTTTCAGAGTGGTCCTATATCATAAATCCAGGGTAAATGATAAAATCCCAGGTGTTTTTGATGAGCTGATGTACTGTCAAAAGACAGCAAAAGCCCTGAAGGGAAATCAGGCTTAAATCAAGTTAACCTGCCTCCAGTTACAGTAAATCAAGGACAATTCATGAAACTGTCAGCAGTGAGACATCAAAAAGACCAACATGCCATGTCTGTAGTTGCGGAATACATTGAAACACCCTTTCCAACGAAACACAAGGGTAAAAAAAATGCATCATATCAGTGGTATGTTTAGTTGTATTTATGTCAGACAAGTCTGCTTGTTTTATGTCAGCATGTGGATGATGCATGAACCAGGCATGTGATCAGCTAAAGACAAAAATGACAGCATTTTTTTCTGAATTCAGTTTGATATGCATGTACAATAATAATAATAATATTTTATTTTATTCATTCAATTATAAAAATTTAAATAAATCAATAAAGAAATACAATACTATTTTGTTATTAATACTATTGTGCTTTAAATTATTGAATTTTTCATGTATTTGAATAATCTTTTTTCATCAGATTTATGCAGTTCAAAAAAGATTTTGACAACACTTCTGTTGTTTCTGTAGGAAAACAAATTGCCTATAAAAAAAACACTAGCAGTTTTCAAACTGGGAGTCATGCAAAGTGTAACATTGATGGGGTGTTTATGTCATGTCAGAAAATATTAGTTTTCGAAATCAGTTAAAGCTGCAGTCCGTAACTTTTTTTTCATTAAAAATGATCCGAAATCAATATTTGAGCAAGTACATAACCAGCCAGTGTTCAAAACCATCGCCTTACTTTAGCCCAATTCACAATGGTCATCTTATAATAATGTTTTCTAATTTGAGTGGTACAGGTAGGATTTCGCATGGCACTGCGTCATTACGTCATGTCTGTAAACATAAAGAAGTTGTCCCGGCTACTAGGCTATCGCATGTGAGGATCCTGCAGGTGGCGGATCGTTTATAGCCTTTTCTCACAGCAGCCAGAATAATTAAATGTATCATTTTGATGGCAGATTGTAATCCAGAAAGGATTATGTGTTTATGAAACACATGTGAATGAAATTAAATTATATTCCAGTTTTAAATGTGCTTCTGATTACAGATAGCCTGGGATTAAACAAGATTTGTATTTTAAAGACAACCAGTTCGAAGGGAGCATAATTTGCTTTTTGGGTTAAAATATATATTTTTTTAAATGAAATTCGAATGGTATGACAATTAGAGATTAGACTGTACAGAAATTGAAATAAACTCACTTATACACACTATACTCATAGTCACGC
>NW_015627538.1:65185-84864 GCF_001515625.1 Sinocyclocheilus rhinocerous
ACAATTAGATTAGACTGTGCAGAAATTGAAATCTACATGCTAATACACACTATACTCATAGTCACCAATGCTGATGTTGTTAACATTAATCATTTGAGAATAATATATATATTATTATAACAATAATAATAATTTGAACGGTTTGATCTGATATGAGCTAAACGATCTTTAGATTTAATCACCATTGGTAGCGAGATTTATGGTAATGCTTTTTTCCTCAGTTGGTCAGAACAAACGTGGCAGACTTGTTACTTACTTGTTCAGATGGCAATATACGGTGAAAATTCTTATTTGGGTCATATTCCAAGACGTATTCTTGGAATATGACCCAATACATTCTTCAGAACATTAGATTCATCCGCGCTGGAGCCGTGCCGACTCACAACCCACGCAAGCTAGATAATTCCGCACACAGCTGCAATTCCAGGTTTTCAAACAGAGATGGCGACAAAGAGGCAAAACTTACGGACTGCAACTTTAACAAATCCGTAGGTGGGCATACATATTTCTAACAAATCATGACCTTGTTGTCTACACAGCATTTTCCTTGACAGAAGCACAAGCAGTGTTCAATTCACACACATTTTAGCATTATGTTTTAGTTATTTTATTCTATTATAAAAATGTTATTTTTTTAGCAACTGTTACAAAAGTACACTTTAAATAGTATGAATGTGTGTGGTATGATTATAATCTGGACATATTTGTCATGTTGTCATTGTCATGTGACCTACAGCATCAGATGTGTCACTTCACTGCCATTCACAATTCCTCTCTCGTGCCCTCATGGAATAGTAAGTCCATCAGATGTAGAGTCCATCAGATGCAGATTCTGAATTGTGCCTGAAGTAAGACATCTAAATACTTTTCTCCTAATGTATAATCAAAACTTTGAATTCGGACATTGTGAATTGTCTCCCTTATTTATACTGTATAGTAGGGAAGTGTATTTGGATCCAGCCAAAGACTCCAATTTTAATTTTTCTGACAAATCCTTCTTTGAGGGAGCTCGCTGAATCCATCAGAGCAGCTAGTGAATCAACATGGAATGAACATTGAATCAAAGACTCACCAAATGACTCACATGGTGGGGAGTTACCGATCTGAAACACCAAATCACAGTGAGTTCAGCTACTGAATCAACACATACTCACTGAACTGCAATTTCCATGCCAATATAGCCGCCACAAAGAAAGCAAAAACACAGAGTATTCCCTCTTTATCTGTATACTTCAAAGTCATGTGTATTCTCATTTTATTGTTTACTATAAGACTACCTGTACTCAACCTAAAAATATGACTAGAAAAGCTTACTTTTCCCTATATTTCACTCGAAAAGGTTAAGGAGTCACCCTTACGAATATTAACCATGGTTTTATTGTAATAACAGTGTAGTAACCATGTTTTTGGCATTTTGATTACCATTTGTGACCCTGGACCACAAAACCACGGTCAATTTTTTTGAAATTGAGAATCATCTGAAAGCTGAATAAAAAAACTTTCCATTGATGTGTCGTGTTAAGATAGGACAATATTTGGCCAAGATACAACTATTTGAAAATCTGGAATCTGAGGGTGCAAAAAAAAAAAAAAATTATATTGAGAAAATTGCCTTTAAAGTCATCCAAATGAAGTTCTTAGCAATGCATATTACTAATCAAAAATATTTTTTATATATATATTTACGGTAAGAAATTTACAAAATATCTTCATGGAACATGATCTTTACTTAATATCCTAATGATTTTTGGCATAAAAGAAAAATCGATAATTTTGACCCATACAATGTATTTTTGGCTATTGCTACAAATATATGACTGGTTTGATGACATCACATTTGTATAACCACAGTATCACTACAAATGCAATGGTTAAACTACAGTTAGTGTAGCAAAACCATGGTTTAATTTTCGTAAGGGCATTGCTCAACACCATAAGTGCTTTCAAAAATAATATATTATTATTGCTATTAGTTTGTAATGTAAAAACAAACACAAAATGTTTGTTACAGTAATACACAATGTGGATATTGATATTAATAGCAGCCTGATTTTTACAATGCTACAATACAATTAAGATATCTGAGTGACTTAATTATGCTATTTCAAAAGACATGCATTTGTCCACTACTACCCCTTCATCACCACCTACAATTCACTCCCTTCCATATAAACGTACACAGCATTGCCAAGAGTTTTATTTACATCCTCGCCTGCCATCATTGAATTCAATTTGAGGTCGGATACCGGTAACGGATAGCTTAATAAACCCGCTCCTCTCCCAGTGCATCGCTGCAATGGGCCCGTAAGAGCAGAAGAAGGGAATGAGGAAAAAGTCCTCTCTCTCTCCATTGCCCCGAGGACCACTTAAAACATCTCCTATAGTAGAGGAAATAAATGAGGGCACCAATCTCTCATCTCCACAAAAGCTCAATGCACAGACAGGGCTACGGAGCCTGGGGTAACGGGGGGATGGACATGGATGATCCCTCATCCATGTCCACTCCACCCCGGCTCCTACAGTATACTTTTACTTCCCTCCTCCATGCCGTTCAATCTCTTTCTCTCACCCAGAAGGGATTCTGTCATCTACTATCGGCTCTGTCGTTAACAAGAAGGGAACACATCAAAGTGAGGCTGAAACCTCAGGAGGGGAGAGATCAAAGTTTGGCTCTAATCTCATCAGGAATGAGGCAGATTGATGAAGATTTGAGGAAGGGTGGTGGTCTGCTCAAAGACAGGAGCGCGGTGGGAAGAGACCGAGGTGGGGAACCCGAGATCTGTCTTTCAATCAGCCAGATGCATTATATGCACACCGAATACTGTCAGGAAACGAGACTGTGTCCTGAAGTTTTCCAGCTCTTTGATTATTTTATTACCATTTCAAAAGAATATATGAATGACTGCAGATGAACGGAGAAGCAAAAAGTCAAATTAACCCGCAACACCTTTTATATCGCAATCTTTATGCTCCTCCAGAAGCCTCCATCTAGTTTTCCATCGTCTGTGCCAAACAGTTTCGTGACATTTGTGAGGGTTAGCGCAGCTCAGTTGTGACTACGCTGCTCTCTGAAAGCATTTGCGTGCCTCTTTTGCTGCAATCAACTCAATGATATCTCTATATGATTGTAGCACACTCTGCTGGCTACTGCCGCAACGTGTTGACACACAAGCAAGTGTGAGATACAGCTTATCAGTTTTTGGCCAATATGTCACCCACCTTAAAACTAAGAATAAATACAAATTCAGAATATGCAGATCTTGGGCTGTATGTTTTATGATATAATCATGTGGCTTACCGTGATGGCATGTGACATTTAGTCTTAAAGAGTCATAAATAAGCCCATGCGCCTTCTCTCAAGCTGTTTAAAGTCAACTTAGAGGCGCTGAACTGTAAAGAAGGGGTTAACGTAATGTCAGGGGTAAAGGGTTTGTGCCAACAGGCAAATTGAAAGGCTTCTTGTTGTCCTAGCAACAGATGCAAAACCTCAAAATGCAGGAGAACATGACTGACATATCTTTTCAGTGTACTCATAAAAATTCAGGAATATCAAACATGCCTTTCTCGATGAACGCTGAAATGGTTCATGGACATTGTGTACAAAGAAATCTAGAAAGGAATGATTATATTGTGATCTGTGACATTGAAATCTATTGTGCAAAAAAGATTGCTTGTCTTCACTGGAATTTATTTCTAATGTAAATCAAATCTTTATTTAGACTTTGTATATTTTCATGAATATATTTGGTTCTGCAGCTCTATTGGTAGAGCAAGGTACTAGCTGGTAAATACTGGTAAAATGTACATGCTGAATGTACTGTTGGTCACTTTGGATAAAAGAGTTTCATACATGTTTTGAATAGTTTTTTTTTATTTTTTTACATGTTTTCAGTTCCTCAGAATGGCGCTTGGTGGAAAAATACAATTGCAGCAATTACAATTATTGCTAACATTCATATAACATTTAAAACATTTAAAAAACGGGACATTCTGAATGTTAACTTTCATAAAATAAATTTTTTGTAACTTACTGAGAATGTCAGGACAACATTCATAGAAATTGTTTTCTGGAATGCAATTTAGGGATGAACCATTTCCGGCTGATAACCTATGAATAGCCAATATAAAAATTCTAGTTCACCCCCAAAATCATCATTTGCTCAACAATAAAGTTTTAATGTGGATTCTCTGTATGAATTTCTTTCTTCTGCTGAACACAGAAACAGATATTTTAAGGAATACGATGGAAAAAATACTATTGAAGTAATGACTATGAACTGTTTGGTATTTTCACTCAGAAATTGCTTGTAAATTTTACAAACAATTACAAAGAACTGACAAGTAACACATTGAATTAAGCATTAAATTTTGAAAAACTGAAGTCGTATTCTCTTTTAAAACACACTCCATTAATCTTTGTTTTATTTACATCTTGGACAAATCATTTTAACAGTGTAGAATGTACAGTATGGAAAATGAATATTTTATATATTCATTTTGAGATTTGCTAAGGGATACATTTAACAGTTATTATATCATTAATTATTTAAAGTTAGATCATTAGATGGTAGCAAAGGTAAATGTAAACAAAAAAAGGTAATCTAAATCTAAACAAAACAAAAAAAACTAAAAATTAAATATCACACAATACTGATACTGACATTAATACAATCTATATTACTGGCCGATAGTACTGATGCATGCCTAATGTATTTGCTGTGTTTTAGGTTCAATTCTGTTTTATCTGTTGACAATCTCCCTTAACAATTACAATGAGAAACAGATCACAGACTGTCGCTGAGCCAAAAACGCTGCATGTGGCACTCATTTGTCAACTGTTGATTTGTGCACAGCCCTCAATAAAAGGCTGTGACTTCTGGGATTAGATAAAGAGGGGTGAGCATGGGTGGTCACCCGAAGATGACCATGGCAAACACAAACACCCCTTATTTCTCTCTCTTTGTACATTGCTACCTGAACCTGCTCTGGCTCACATCTCCCCCTCCATCACTGTCCTGATGTTGGTCCACCCCCAAAGCCTCATCCATCAGGACCCTCGCATATCCTCTTCGGGGCTAAATGTGCTCTTGGCATCACGCTCGCGTGTTTTTATCATCCCCGCAATCTATCATCAGCAGCCCAGCACAGTTCAGATGCCCTCTGTTCTTGTTGGGATAAAGCAAGGCTTGGACAAAAGGATGTTGGAGACCCACACGGTTTGAGTCACCCATCACCTGGATTCAGGAATCCACTCCGGGTTGGTGAGACAAGATAAAGCGTGTCCTTATGGATAGCCTTGAGTGACAAAACAGCATCTTTCAATAGGAGAACCCCCATCAAATAAACATCTCGTATAGCCATTAAGTGCGAAATGCCCACTCAGTGGCAGAGCTTCACCAACAACACAAAAGGCAGAAGTCTACAGCAGAGTTCATTTCTAAATTGAGCGGTTTTGCAAAGAAAAAATATAACTGTGCTGCTGCAGATTGCCACGGGTGATCCACGCAAAGGCTAAGCAGCTGTTTGAAAGGCCATGGCCCCTATAATCTTACCCAAGGCATTGCAGAACAATATTGCAAATATCACCCCACTGCCATATGGGGCATCATTCTTTCCCAAGTGTGGGCTTACAAAATCCTTATTACCTCTGACAATAACATTCATCCAAAAGCATTTCCTCTTCTTGATTTTTCCAACAACTCGACTCCTCTAGTTTCTAATAACCCCATTTATAAAAGTACGTAATTTCCATCATTTGTTTTAATGGCATTTTGACTTATGTAGGTCAGCGGCTTGGTGCGAGTCAGTCAAATATGAACCGCGGAGTTTATGTAATCAGAAATTAGTCTTGCACATTAAAAGGGCAAATGAAGCGAAAGGAATTAATTTACCAAAGGGTGGTATTTGGATGGGAGATGAAAGCAGCAAGGGCTTCTACAGGGCACGGCGCACGCAGCCTCTTTGACTCGGGATCTTGTTCCGACATTTTGCTGCATTAGAACACTGAGGGGATCCAAGTTAAAATACTTTCAGTTTGGCTGTTCGAGTACTCGAGCGGTTAATTGAACGGACCTTGCAGCTTTATTTTTGTAATGTTTTAGAAAGTACAGGGTTCATAATTAGGCCTTCGTTTTAATACACTGTGCAAAATGTTCTGTGGATGAGTTCCATGTTGTCTTCTCTAAATGCTGCTGAAGATTTTCATGAGTGCAAGCAGGGATGGAACCATCTCTTTTGAGGGCATCTGGTTTGGTCACCCACTTTTGATGGGGCAGTATAAAAGCCTCATTATAGTGAATAATGTCAAGGATGAAATCTTTACTTAACAATTTTTACAATATTAGGATATTGCAGCACTGTAAAAACGTATAAGGTTATTTGTCATTTGTAAGGTTGGGTCAACTACAGGAAGTAAATGCATGTGTAAAATATTTAATTAGATTTTTATATTCTAATTATTGAGGTGCTGAACAGTGTTATTTATTATTATTAATATTATGTTTATTATTACTATTATCATTAATTCACCTTTTATTTATCATGAGGTATCTTTCTGGGTAGGTGTGTGTACACATGTGTATGCATATGTGTGGGCATACATATATATTGTATTAATTATTATTATTATTTTTATTTATTTTTTTTATTTTTTTTAAATAGTGGAATTCTTTCCTTAAATACCTAATACTGACATTTAAGTTGTATAGTTCAGCCCAAAATGAAAATTCTGTCATCATTTATTCATCCTTATGTCATTGCTAAGCTGTATGACTTTCTTCTGTGGAACCCAAAAGAGTGTTTTTGTCCATACAGTGACAGTCAACAGGGTCCAATGTTGTTTTGGACCTCATTTCATTGTATAGACAAAGCAACAGTTTAAGCATTCTTCAAAATATCTTCTTTAGATGAATATGAAATATAAATAGGCAAAAGGGACTAATGCATAAGCCAGAGAAAATATCTGAATCAATGTAATTTTTCATTTTATGCAAATAAAAATGTGCCTGTGATGCATAGATTTACAGCCCATTCAATTGTTTGTCAGCAGACTCCACATCAATCTTTCACAGTCTAGTTTGATTCACATAATTTAAATATGCCGTCTATACCCTGACTATGGTCTTTAAATGGAAGTCTAGAGAGAGATGGAGATGAGAAATGTTACAGGTGTGCTATAAGGATGATGAAGGAGGCTGTTTTAAGTAGCCCTTTTCACCCTGCAGCTGAGCAGCTCTGACAGCGGATTTTGCAGACTGAGAAAGGCATTATTTATTACAAATCATGTGTATATTTTTACCTAAAAGTTTACTTAATGTCCATCCAGTGGTTCATCTTTCACAGCAAATGTGTGAGAACGTGCTTCATTTACTACGTCTAATAAACCCAGCGTGACACGGGTCACTGTGCATTTAGACTAAACTCAACAAGCCTCAAGAGACCGAGAGAATGAGAGAGAGGACATACAGCACTGATTATACAGTTATATAGAAAAATAAAATGATTGTTTGATTTCTTCATATGGGTGAATTAATTGATTAAATTGCAGAAATGATTAATTGACATAATATTTAAAAAAATATATATATTTTTTTTTTTGCTATGTGCAATTTTTACTCTAATTACTATTTACTATCCTACTGAACCTTTACACAAAATATGCAATTTTTTACATTTGTATCATTATTTTTTTTAAATAATAATTCCTTTTTTATATATTATTGTTGGACTAATAGGAATTTATCACAATTTTAATGCTCACAACAGAAATTTATTTTTCATTCCATTTACTGTACACTGCATGAACATTATGGTTTACCTTTTAATTTTGCTTTGTATTAGTCAGAGTTTAAACGGCAACCCAATTACTAAACTAGGTTATAAATCAATACTATCAATTTAATTTATTTACATGTATAATATTTTATCCACAAAATGTACATTGTTGAATGTCAAAACACAATATAAAGCTACTTTAAAACATAAGTGCACTGGGAAATGGACATGTAGAAAAGATATTAAAAGACCTTCTACACAGCCATCTAATAGGGCAAGTATTATCCACCAGGGGGCAGAAGACATATAGAAGTATTATGTAAATGAGGGCCTTAGAAGGTCATGCTATTACATATAATACTTAATGGCTCTATAGGGTTGAAACTGAATACAGTTCCTGTAATCCCAAAGCAAAATGCAAGCCCTGTTTCACTTATATATCTTTTACTTTCCTGATGGATCCCCCCTATTGATCATAGGTCCATCTGTGCTGCCTATTTGTCATATACCCCGTATTTGTGCCCATAAGTGCAAGCATGAGTGATGCTTTAATACTTCCCTTCACCTTCTCCTCAGAATGTTTCCACCTCATTGGTGCTTATCGGCTCTGACTTAGTGACAGTGAATATAAAAGAGAACATTTACGGGAACTGCACATTAAAAAAAACCTTCTCGCTATTCACTTCTTGTCTTTCAAACTAATTTCCTGAAACCTTGCAACCTGCATGGCGCACTTCTTATGATCACAAGAAGTCCCTTTGGCTATTGCATGAGATCCAGGGTTTCCTACCAGGGGTCCCTGAAGGGACTCTAGAGGGGCCACGGAGAAGATATCATGTATAAAACATGTTGAATTATAATTATATTTTTAACTAATGATCCAGTAAGAATTCTAGAATGTAGTAATAGTAGTTGCTATTCTGAATGAATGTTAGCTATTATATTCAGCTGGGTAATGGAGTCTTTGGGTTTATAAAGGTTGAAAACTTTTCCATTAGACAGATGAATAACACAGAGATTGAGAGCCTGTCTTAAAAAAAAAAAAAGATAAAATATCATAAAAATATTCAATAGTAGGGTAGCAATCCTGTATTCTGGTCTTTTTAATAGGAAGAGCTTAGAAAGGCATACAAATCCCCACCATCTGCTCCGCAATGGCGGGTGGCTCCGCTAGACTATAATCCACAGATCAACTGCACACAGAAATTAGGGACATAAAGCACAGCAGAACGGACTTCTCTCTCGCTGTGTTTGATGGAAATGAAGCTGAGAGCTTATCAGCCGGAGAGGCATCTTAGGTGAAGATAGTGCTGAAACAAAGCCAAGCGAAGTTCTCAAAGGAGTTCAGCGGTTCACTTCCACAGTCTGTGAGAGTGGAATCTTTTTAATTGGAGATGGGGAGATGGTGACCCCCCACCACGAAATCCATCGAGCCTTGACAAGATGATGAATAGAGTGCTATGCGTTCACACTGGTGGGCTTTGAAATTTGGATGAAGTCTGGGAAGGTATTGATGATGTCACGCGTTGAGTCTTCAAGAAGGCTTGACGGATCTTCTTTGTGTGCTCAAAACCAGCGGTGGAATTATCAGTTCTCCCGAGTCCCATAATGGCAGTGATTTTCCAATCTCTGCCCAGTAATTTGGATTTTACGGGAGTTGTAATGTCATAATGATCACCATGGGAAACCGAGCTGAGGGGAAAAAATCAACATAATCACTTTCAGTGCTTCTGTACCTCACACAAACCGCTCAAAAACCAGGTGTTGTTTTGAAGAGCGAGCTCCGTTCTGAATCCCATCATCGTCCAGAGGGTTTCTTTCAAATCCCAACAGCATTCGTAAAAGCACATCGAGACGCCAGAGCTCTGTTTAAGTGATCCGAGTGCGATGTTGATGGAGCGTGGTGTCGCTGCAGAGTGGTAATGTGGCCGCTGCCTAGCCGCTGAGCGATGTCGGCTCCTGTTGTCAGTGCTCCCTGCGCCGGCCTGATAAATGCGTTCTCGCAGGGCAAGAAGAAAGCCTTATCTGCTCCGATAAAGCCTGCTTTCTCTGGGGGCTCTTAGTTTAAAGGTCGCATTGCGTCGGCACCAGTAAGACCGGGGTCTTTGGAGTGTACGCGGCATATCCACGGTATCTGTATATGAGTCACAAGCGTGGCGGGAGATGGCAAAGGCACCCTTTGTGGTCGGCCCTGCATAGCATTTCAATATCAACCTGTGCCTGCAGGCTGTGCTCAACCCCTTTGGTGTCAACAGAACATCATATTTGCTTATCAAGCTCGGTTGGGGGTCAGAGATGGAGAGACAGGTTGACACTGTTTGCTACCAAAACTGTTCCTCGCAGTCAGGGAGGATGACAAAAGTGTCAGGGAAGAGGGAGGCGGAAGGGTGGGAGGTATCGGAACGCCACATCTTCCCCTCGGTCACGGATGCGCGGCCCACAGTAAGCCACCGCTATCGGGAAAGGTATTCCAAGTCGGTCCTCCATAGGATGACTTTTCTGCTTATTATTCATAGAAGCTGAAGGTGGAGAGATAAAGTGTGCATTGCTGCCACTGTGTCCTGTTAGCATGGGTAGCTGCTATGAGGAAAGGCCAACTGTGGAGATGAATATGAAAGAGCAGGAGAAAAAAGGTGGACACGCACTCTCACGCTGGGTACGGCCTTCGCTGCCAAATGCCAACTTGTTATGATACAAAATATGGCGGTGGTGGGCAAAAAACCTAAAGGAAAAGGTTTTTTTTTTTGGTTTTTTTTTTTTAAGCGAGCGCTAACACCCGCTGGCGTGCACGCAAATGATTGATCTTATCATCTGCTTCTTGAACAGATTGGAGTGTCGAGTAAAAGGTGTGATGCCTTTGTAAACTGATGTAACACAAATAAATAAATAAATAAATAAATATCAAGATCTGTGGAAAGAATGTTAAAGCAGTGGTTGCGTCTTTTCCCATGTGCATTACGTTCCATCTGGTCCATACAGCCGACAGATGAAAGTGCTCTCGCAGCTCAGCTTGGGCCTCACCGAGCAGATGTTTCACCCTCTGTCTAGCTATAAACACAGTTAGCCAATGCACACAGTAACGTTTTCTGTCTGGCCCACATAAACTTCTAGACTACTGAAAGCCAAGCGTAGCCTAAAGACTCTGCAGGATTGTGTCAGAGCGAGTGATGAGTAATGCTGGGCCACCTCAGGGAATTCTACTGCTTCCCTTTCCCTTTTACAAGGTTATTATGGTTTTGCATTTTCAATTTTGTGTTCATTATTAATAGCATTTTCAGATTTAATTGTATTGTTTGTTAATCTCTGGTTTTGTTTTTATATATTTTAGTTTAGTTTTGATTTGATTATACTTGTATATTTGATTCATTATACTTGTAGTGAGGAATGCAGTAATATTGAAATCCAATACAAATAAATCAATAATCATCTCCATGTTATGGCCAATAGCTGATCTTGTATTAAAAAATAATAATAACACCAAAAAAATCAAATCAATAGTTTTTTGTGGTAACACCTTATTTTAAGGACCACTTCTCACTAATAGCTAGTTGCTTATTAGCATGCATATTACGAGCATATTGGCTGTTTATTAGTACTTATAAAGCACATATTAATGCCTTATTCTTATTTTAGATCCCTTAATCATGCCCCATATTTACCCTAGTAAAAAGTAATATATTTAAAATACATTTATTTATAGTTCAAATCTATTAACATATTTACTGATGTATCACTTGAGACTTACTTGTCGGAGAAACGAGGCTGGATTCAGATGCGGGTACAACAGAGGCTTTATTGAACAGAGAAATCACCGCGGGCAGCTCTTCAAAAGGGCACAATTTGCCCGTGCAGTGGGCCATGATGCAGTCTGCTCCTCACAAAGCCTATAGTACAAAATCTCTTTCGTTCATAGAACAAATCAAATGTGCTACTATTATCAGTAATATTGATGAGACCACAAAATGCATATCATGGGGGGGGGTTGCAATTAGGTTTGAACCCCCCAAAATTCCAGAAACGGTTTCAATGGTGATTTCAAACATTGCATTAACCATAAAGGTTGGATTACAAGTTAGCACATATTTCCAAGTAGACGCACAAACACAGAAATCGCATTCATATGAGGAGTTTACCACAGCAACAGTACACTACTCTGACGGTATATCGAAAAAAATTGATAGGTATACTGTTGTAGTTTCTCACTTCATGATAGATTTACAAATCATATTAGAATCGTATCTTCTTCTTTTACAAGTAAGAAGTTTAGGATAGCTGACCTAAAAACCATTTGGGTTGTTCCAGACAAACCTCAACATAATGTGACCTAAAATATCATCAATAGATTCTTCTAATGGAGGGTATATATATATTAGGGGTGTAACGATACACGCATTCGTACCAGGGGCGTAAACAGCAGACGGGCCTGACACGTGTAATAATCAGTGTTGGGCAAGTTACTTCCAAAATGTAATACATTATATATTACTAGTTACTGTCTTTTGAAAGTAATTAGTTACATTACAATATTACTGTCTCTGAATTGTAATGCATAAAATATGTGAAAAATAATGTGTTCTTCGAACAACCTAGTATGAGAGCCTGTTCTAGTATACCCCCAAAACAAAATCAAGACTTTGTAAAAGAGCATAATAGGACCCCTTTAAGTATACTTGCAATAATTCCACTTCAGCACAATCAAACAGGCTACTTAAGTATACTTTAGTTGGACATCAGCACTACTTCCGCACAATTAAAGTGCATTGAATACAAAAATAGTTGTTCCAAATTAGCAGACCTAGACTAGTTTAGTATACCAAAAGTACAACTGCAGAGTATTTTATTAAGCACGTAAATATGTAAATGTATTTGTACTAGTATACTTAGCATAATATAAATGTTTTTCAAATACAATTTAGTATATTTATTTTTGACTGTTATGTCAATGTCAAGTCAAACCAATGTTTTGATGCTTACGTGAATTTGGTCATGCCTCAATTTTATATAAAACATAAAAATATGAATAACTTGCCCATTTATTTTGAGATTAAGAAAGGTGATAAGGAGCTACATATTTGCGAAATTCAGTGCTGACCCTTTAAGTTTGCACTAGATGACAGCAAAAGTATTTTTAAATATACAAAAATGCAAACACGTGCATTCACAATTAAATATCCAACATCTCGAAGGCAAAAATATTCCTGAGGATTGTACATCCCTAAAAGAAGAAAAAGAATCAACATCAACTTTCTATCTATCTATCTATCTATCTATCTATCTATCTATCTGTCTGTCTCTCTAACTATCTGTCTAGCTAACAATCTAGCCCTGTACAAAGACTGCACCGATATATAGAGGCAAATTCTGAAACCATAAGAAGAGATTTGGAGTGAGTTGGACCACAGCATGGTCTCTCCTTGTGTGGTTGAACACCCCTCTGTTTGAAGCTCTGTTGGAGAGCTCATTAAAAAATATGATGGACACTGTCCTCTGCTGGTGAGACAGGGAAAGCCTGCTTTTATAACAAGCATGCTGCACACTGATCTGTAAGTGTGCTACAAAACCAAAAGTATGATCTGCTGTATATCAGCTATGATAATCATGCACCTCGTCCTCAAAACCACTTGGCAAATTAGTGTTAGTAATAATGTTGCCTTGGCAAACATGATGAGTTTTTTCGAACAGACTACAAGCTTGAGGTGAAATTCAACCCTCAGATACCTCTAAGGCAAACTTTACGACTGTCAAGTTATGAGTCTGTAACTTCTATCTATCTATCTATCTATCTATCTATCTATCTATCTGTCTGTCTCTCTAACTATCTGTCTAGCTAACAATCTAGCCCTGTACAAAGACTGCACCGATATATAGAGGCAAATTCTGAAACCATAAGAAGAGATTTGGAGTGAGTTGGACCACAGCATGGTCTCTCCTTGTGTGGTTGAACACCCCTCTGTTTGAAGCTCTGTTGGAGAGCTCATTAAAAAATATGATGGACACTGTCCTCTGCTGGTGAGACAGGGAAAGCCTGCTTTTATAACAAGCATGCTGCACACTGATCTGTAAGTGTGCTACAAAACCAAAAGTATGATCTGCTGTATATCAGCTATGATAATCATGCACCTCGTCCTCAAAACCACTTGGCAAATTAGTGTTAGTAATAATGTTGCCTTGGCAAACATGATGAGTTTTTTCGAACAGACTACAAGCTTGAGGTGAAATTCAACCCTCAGATACCTCTAAGGCAAACTTTACGACTGTCAAGTTATGAGTCTGTAACTGACAAGTGAAGAGCTTGATATAACCACCACCATCAAAGCTCAATGGATACACACACACACTAAGATAACAGCTCTATTAAATCCAGAACAGGAGGAGGAGTAAAAAGGGCAAAGAAGGAATAAAGATTTAGATGTTCTTGAAATGAAACAACTGTTCCAAGTTCTTACCCTATGGCCAAATCCAACAGATCACAACAATAGATGACAACAATAGCTGCCCTCAAATGTCTCTGTGAATCCTACCTGTACTCTTACATTTCTCATCATCTCTTACTTTCCTCTTCTTAATATTTTTAAGCTGAGTTTTGCATAAAAATGACTAGTAATATAGCCCTCCATATGTTTTTATGCATACTGATGCGGTAAAGATATCAGTCTATTTTCCCCAAAGCTGGGCACTGGATTTATGAAAGATTACCATCAATAGACTTGTCAATTATGTTTAAACATTTAGGCAATGCATTAATCTGTGAAGTGGTCCGGGGTGTTTTTGTGGAATAAATGGAAATGAAATATCGGGCAGGTAGCTTCACTCCTCATTTTTTTCTATGCGTCATCCATCTGCTCGAAAGTCTAGAGTCATCTAATACCACAAAACAATTTTATGATATCTATACAATCAAGCATAAATCACAATGACATATCAGCCAATTACATATTTTTCTGCATTCACCACATTTCAGACAGGTGGCATTATCAAGCCAAAACACAAGCTATTTTTAACAAAAATCTACCCATAAAAACAGTAGTTCTTTCGATTTTTTTCCAGCTGAACAGATTATTTCAGCAAGGATAGATATCAAACCGCCATGTCTTCGAGCAGCTGACTATGGGATTTCCAAATCTCTCTGCAACCGAAATATGAAAAGATCCTCTTTTGTAGTGGTACGAGATCTTCACTTGATAAAGTTGTACAGCTGAATTATTCAAGCTCTCTGGGATGTCTCTATTCCTATCTAAGCAGAAACTTGAGTAAGTACAAGCTAATACGAAAAAGATGGAGCAAAGCACTAATCTTGGCATTAGATTTCCTTTTTAACGACTCGGCACACAATAATACGGTCAAGTCTGTTTTTTATAGCATCTAGAACACAAGTGGGTAAAATACGTACCTATGTTGAGATTAAATTACCTTTTTATATAATATATTTTTGGTTTTCTGTCACACATAAAAGACAAAGGGCTTGAAATGATGAAGAGAAACATAAAAAATAGGAAATGTCACAAACTGAAATCAAACTAGCAGAATATACATAAGATCAATGGACTAATCGCTAAAAAACATCTCCGACAGCACCATTTTTTTATCCTAATACGCTACTATGCACTAAAATACATCAAACCAAATGAGCTAGCTAGCTAGCATTAGCCTCCATATACTATGGGCATGTGGGTAATGGGGTGCAGGAAGACAGATTTGACAGGACTGAGGTTACCACAGTGAAACATTCCCAAGAATCACTGTGATTACTGTGGCTCAGGAAGAGAAAAAGTGTTGAAGCCCACTTCAAAAATTATCTTGGACTCAGACTTGGAGCCCCAGCATTTGAGCACAGTCTCGGTGCTGTCTGTCGCACTCCCTCCAGTCAAACCGCCACCCACTCACCTACACTGGACTCTTTGAAACTTCAGCCAATCAGGATGTCCCGGGAGGCATGTGTCCTCAGTGGTGGCGGATGTGACAGGGGCATTCATGCGATATGGGAAGAGCTGTAAAGCAGAAAATAGACAGAGGGAGAGGGGGGGAGAGACACAGAATAGAAAGAGAGGGAGAGATTGCATAAAAAGAAAAAAAGCAGTTAAAGAAGGGAGAGAGCATGACTGTGAAAGAGAGCGATGAAAAAAGGATGAAGGAGAAAGGGGGAGGGATGGGAGATAGACAGAGAGAAAGAATGGGAACATTCTTCCTTCAACACCTCACTGTGTTTCTAAAAATAGAACAAACCTGCAAAGATTCTGGGACCTTCTCATTTTTTTAACTAAAATTTTATTGCAACCATATAGCCTAAAAAGCATAGGCTATTTTTCTATTAAAGAAAAGAGAGTGTGGGCTGTTTCTGCTGCTTGAATTTCAATAATGAGGTCCAAGTTTAAGAATACGCTAGAAGTTTAGTTTTTTTAATGTATTCTCTTTCTCTATTTAACAGCATTAACTTACAATAGTGAAAGATGTCTTCCCTCAGGTAGATTGAACCAATAGAAATATTAAGGGAGTAAATTAAAAGTTATATACCGTTATCAGCATATGAAGTAGATGCTCTCGTCAATGCGCCGTTAACAGCGTCAGATGCCGAAAGCGCCATCAGTTTTTACTTTCACTAATAAGGTGCGTCCCAAATAGCCTACTTATGCACTATTCTAAGACGTTTTGTAGTATAAATAGTGCGAGTAGTGCTTTCACATTGAAAATTCCAAAAAGAAAAAGTGCACTTAAATAACCGAAAAAATTAAGTGTGGAAGGTTGGACACTTCATGGGGCGAATTCCAAACTTTTTTTTTTTTTTGCGCCCTTGAAGGGCACTTCGGGAAGGAGACGCCATTTGTAGGGACGTTCCAAATGAAAGTGAACAACTGAATCCCCTTCCAGAAGTCCGCTAGTGAAGGGAACATGCGTGACAAGTGATTTCCATTTGTGATCGTGTGATCTTCGGTCAGGAGATCTTGATCTTTTTAACGAAATATTAAAAAATAGAGGGTATGCACGTGACGTCACCGTCAGCTGGAGTGACTGCAGCTCCACCCACTGAGTGGCAGAAAGACTGATGGCAACATTGGTTTTCAGCGTGAATGCTGTGACAGAACACACAAAACACACATAAAACAAGAAAGAGCTATGCGAGCTGTACAAAGAGATTCGAAAAGACATCTGAGGAATATTTTTACTGCCTAAAGCTACAGAAAAGAGAAGCAAATGAATCGCTGCAATTCACAGAAACAAATGGACTCCAGGCAGCGAAACACTATATGTCTGCCTGCAGTTAAAAAGTTCCCAGAAATAAATCACAATTGGTTTGCTTAACTTGTTTTTGTACAATTATTCTAAAAATAATTTTAATGTCATACAAAAAAAAATGTTATCGACCTGAGTAAATTGTTCCTAATTTGCAGTTATCATTTCATGTTAATATGTTGAATTTTGCGGTAAAATCATACCCTATATCAGCGGTTCCCAACCCTGGTCCTGGAGGCACCCCAACACTGCACATTTTGCATGTCTCCTTTCTCTGACACACCAATTTCAGGTCTTGAAGTCTACTAATGAGCTGATGACCTGAATCAGGTGTGTTTGATTAAGGAGACATGCAAAACGTGCAGTGTTGGGGTGCCTCCAGGACCAGGGTTGGGAACCACTGCCCTATATGTTGTACTATAATGTATCGTATTGACAACTCATCAATTAAATATTTACTATCTTAAATTCTGCATAACTGGATGTTTTTTTTAAATAAACACTGACAAAAACTATATAAGTTTTTGGGCTAGACGATAGATGATATAACATTGATATGTGGTCACCTGTATTTAGACCAACCTATTTTGTATTTAAATAAAGCGCTCCCAGGCAAATTTGCTTTATGTAATGTTACTTCCCCGGCATTGAAATCAAGCACACATAGATGTCAGGAAACACAATTTCTGGCTGCATATCAATATCCATGGACCACTGGATATTTGGTAAGTTGTAAGGAACACTATATCGAGTCCAGCAACCTTTAGTTTAAACTGATTATATCGACCTGAGTAAATTGTTCCATTAAAGAATTATGACTGCACAAGTAGGCTATAGTTGTAGTAATTTAGGTGAAAATACTGTGAAATTACATGCATACAAATGGAATGAAATTTGAAAGCATAGCAACTGAACAACTATGAAATGTCAGTCAATAAAGCATTTTTTAAACAATGGCACTTACATTTTTTTAACTAAAATTTTATTGCAACCATATAGCCTAAAAAGCATAGGCTATTTTTCTATTAAAGAAAAGAGAGTGTGGGCTGTTTCTGCTGCTTGAATTTCAATAATGAGGTCCAAGTTTAAGAATACGCTAGAAGTTTAGTTTTTTTAATGTATTCTCTTTCTCTATTTAACAGCATTAACTTACAATAGTGAAAGATGTCTTCCCTCAGGTAGATTGAATGTTTTCCTGCCTTGCTGGATGTTGGGCTCATGATCAATAATGTAATGTTACTTCCCCGGCATTGAAATCAAGCACACATAGATGTCAGGAAACACAATTTCTGGCTGCATATCAATATCCATGGACCACTGGATATTTGGTAAGTTGTAAGGAACACTATATCGAGTCCAGCAACCTTTAGTTTAAACTGATTATCGTTTGTTTGACTCGTGTTTTCGCAGCTTCCCTATTAAATCCAGTCATGCAGCTGCCTCTTTTGGCACTCACCCGTGTTTTGTGTGTGTTTTGCTCCCCATGTGTCCCTCCATGCCCATATTTGGTCTTTCCTGTTTCCTGTTCCTATTATGTTTATTGATCCCAGGTGTTTCTCGTCATCCCCTCGTCATGTCTTGTGTATTTAAAGTGTTTCCTTCTCTTAGTTCCTCGTGCTGTCTTAAACGTCGGTCCCTGTTCCTACGTGTGTGTTCCTTCTTCCTTGATGTCAATAGAGACTGTATGATTAAGATTTTCCTTCGTCTCCTTCGCTCCCTCGCTCCTCACTCCAACACAGTAGGCAACACCGTGACAGAAGACAGCACCGAAACTGAAAGTAACCCCTTCTCCCCGTTTTGTTTTCGTGTTGTGAAAAGAAAACCACGGGACTAAGCTGGAGGGAAGGGGTCCTCCTGTGTCTGGAGAGCGTCCGGCCCCGAGCCAGAGCCAGCCTGCTGGCCGCAGCATTCCCAAGCCCGCCGGCCGCTCCGAGGTCAAGCCCGCCGGTCGATTAGCACACACACTGATATGTGTCCATATCAGTGTGTCCTTACATCTGATTGGCTGATGCTGCCTCCTGCCTGCCGGTCACAGCAGGCCGCTGCTCTCACAGCCCGCCGGCCACTCCGAAGTCAAGCCCGCCGGCCGCCCTAGAGCTCGCTCCAGTGTCGGCTCCAGCCCCAGAGGTCGCTCCCGTGTGGGCTCCTGTTCCTGAGTTTAGCCCATGGAGGGCTCCTGTTCCCGAGTTTAGCCCACGGAGGGCTCCTGTTCCCGAGTTTAGCCCACGTAGGGCTCCTGTTCCTGAGTTTAGTCCACAGAGAGCTCCTGTTCCCGAGTTTAGCCCACAGAGGGCTCCTGTTTCTGAGTTTAGCCCAGAGAGGGTTCTAGTCCCTGAGTTTAGCCCAGTGAGGGCTCCTGTCCCCGAGTTTAGCCCAGTGAGGGCTCCTGTCCCCGAGTTTAAGCTCCCTGTTCCGCCATGGCCTCCTGAACTGTCTGCTCCGCCATGGCTTCCTAGTCTGCCTGCTCCGCCATGGCCTCCTGAACTGTCTGTTCCACCATGGCCTCCTGAACTGCCTGATCCACCCTGGCCTCCTAGTCTGCCATGGTTCCCAGAGCTCCCTGCTCCGCCATTGCCCCTGAGCTCCCTGTGCCGCCATGGCACCCTGGACTGCCTGATCCACCCTGGAGGTATTCCCCGTGTCCCAGTCCTGCACCAGCCTCCAGGGCGCCCACCCCC
>NW_015627538.1:84881-125994 GCF_001515625.1 Sinocyclocheilus rhinocerous
TCTGTGTTTTGTGTGTGTTTTGCTCCCCATGTGTCCCTCCATGCCCATATTTGGTCTTTCCTGATTCCTGTTCCTATTATGTTTATTGATCCCAGGTGTTTCTCGTCATCCCCTAGTCATGTCTTGTGTATTTAAAGTGTTTCCTTCTCTTAGTTCATCGTGCTGTCTTAAACGTCGATCCCCGTTCCTACGTGTGTGTTCCTTCTTCCTTGATATCAATAAAGACTGTATGATTATGATTCTCCTACATCTCCTTCGCTCCCTCGCTCCAACACAGTAGGCAACACCGTGACACACCCTGTGTTCCATTCGGAAGTGCTCATCCCTATGCCTAATCCCTTCAAAGGGTTTACCCTTCGGAGTGAGAGCTTCGAAGGGTTGAAGGGTGTAGGGGACCAAACAACTGTTTCTTGAAGTGCCCTTCTGCGTCATCATCACATGCCCAAACGGAGGCGCCGTCATCATGCAAAGAATATGCACAAAGGATCATAGGAGCCCGAAGTGTCCATCAGTTCTCCTACGTCTCCTTCGCTCCCTCGCTCCAACACAGTAGGCAACACCGTGACACACCCTGTGTTCCATTCGGAAGTGCTCATCCCTATGCCTAATCCCTTCAAAGGGTTTACCCTTCGGAGTGAGAGCTTCGAAGGGTTGAAGGGTGTAGGGGACCAAACAACTGTTTCTTGAAGTGCCCTTCTGCGTCATCATCACATGCCCAAACGGAGGCGCCGTCATCATGCAAAGAATATGCACAAAGGATCATAGGAGCCCGAAGTGTCCATCAGTTTTACCCTTCGAAATCCTTCATTCCGAAGGGGCCTTTGAAGTGGCCAGTTTTGAGCACTTCGGTTTGGAACAACCCTTCAATATGGCGGCCATGATTGTTTTCACTCCAGAGTGCCCTTCGGAGGGCGATATATCCTATTTGGAACACACCACCAGTCTGGCTGAGGGTGCATAGTCCGGCGGGAAAGTGACGTCAATGCATATCCTCTATAAAACACTTGATTTTAAATGTAAAAATTCACGAAACATTATAATGAAAATGGATATTCATTTTGAGATTTTGCTAAATATTAGCCTACATCAAACAGACTAAAATCTTTTTAAAGATTAATTTAAAGAAAGCATTGCATGGTGAAAACGTCATGAAAAAAAGAGATATAAAGAAATGACCGTGCACAATTATATATCCAACATTCAACTGATAAATTCTAATATTGGTGATAATCAATACGGTACCAATATGTGCATCCCAAAGACAGAAATATGATTACAGTCATCTCAGCAACCCTTCTGTTATTGCACCATTTTGCAATAAATGTATCACAGCTGAAGGCGAATAGCGCATTTCTACAAAGGCATCTGTAACTGTTTGTTTTTGCATAATGCTACATATGTCCCACTAGATGTCAGTATAAGCCTAGTCTCAGCCTCAGACTTCACGCCCACGAACCGTTGGCTGAACGTCTGATGCATATGGCACACAAAGGTGGAAACACTTCAGGAGTTTCGAAGTCGGCATCGGATTGGTTGAATTATACAGGATTTCCGGGAGACGTGTGTGTCGCGTTCTTTAACGTTCTGCCTGGAAACAAAGATGCCGTGGCGCCAAACCCCCTCACAAAAGAAGAAAGCCGCTGTGTTTACAACTGTGACGACGAGCACTTATTAGGATCAACTAAATGCTGGATTCTCAAAAGTATGTGAAATATTTAGTTCACGGCATAGAATCTTTAAAATACGTCCGAGAGTTTTACACACCGGTCTGTTATTGTGGCGACATTTCCACGCCCCGAAACGTGATGCTGAAATGAAATGAATTGTGATTGGTCGTTTGACATGTCGGTCAAACGGCCTCATGGGCGGACCTTGGCCAATGAAAGCTGCCATGGATTCCAGGCCGTCAGTCTGAAGGTCTGGCTACGCGAGACTAGTATAAGCCCAAGACGACTGCTGTATCAACCAGCATAAAATAAACTGAATGCACTGTTAAACCCTTGACCGACCAGAAAGTCATTATACTGTACAATGTTCTGCAGAAGACGACACAATCTACATAGAAAATTTAGGCCTTTGGCGAGGCAACAGAAAACAGGAAGACGCTGAAAAAAAACGCCTCAAGGACCAGCTCACATGCATAGAAAGAGAGAGACCGAGGAGAGAAAGAGAGGGAGAGATAAGACAGAATAAGAGAGAGGCCATGGGAGACAGCAGGAACGAACAGGAAGAGAACATGGAAATCCATCAGCACATCATTATTTATTCAGCAGAGCCCTGACAGAGAGTCAGAGCTAATAATCCAGCTGAACTGAATTGAGCACCGTGTGTCCTAAAGAGCAGCAAGCAGCACTGCACCGCTTCACTCGGCGAATCAGAGTGGCACAGATCATGGTGCTGAGTTGCAGATGAACTGACTGACTGACTGCACAAAGTTTCCACCTTCTTCTCTGCACCTGCCTAACCTACTGTGGACTTGCTGGCAAAAGTTTGAGTGAAAGGGTCTGGAAGCCATATAACCCGAGGAATAATTCAACAAAAGAGATCTCCACAGCGCCTTCTGCTCCAGTTTGTGCTTTCCACTAACAAACCCTCGGCAGCTGATGTGAACCCAGGGCCACCAGCCCGACGGGCTGCCCCCGGACGTGGGGAGGGATGAGTGGCTGCAGGCCCAGCGTGCGAGACGTGCAACCTTCATTGTCAGATTGGGTCAAAGCCAAAGGCCTCTGCATTAATCATGGAGGAGATGGAGCGCTGCATCTTGGAACACATGCGCATCTATATATTCCAGTGACGTGAGCCCTACAGCTTCTCTCAAGGCTCCTAATTAGAGTCAGTTTGATGCCGTATCATGAGAAACATGGAGTACATGTGCTAACAGGTTACAGTCTAATTACAGAGTCAAGGCTAAGCATCAGAGCTCATCAATTATTTCTAAGAGAGAGAGGCCAACTTCCCCAACATGGTAGTTGTGACCAAACAAAAAAAATCACAAATCTTAGCAGAAAGTATTGGAGTACTGGTTATAGCATTTGCAATTAAAATACATATTTTATGGTCCGAATTCCTGCCATTTTCATATCCGTTTTTAAATCCAAGACATATTCGATATCTGGTCATCTGACCTTCACAGTTTTATGTTAATATTCAGTATATAACAATATTTGTTTATGTCAGTGCATGTCTAAATGTAAATTTAATGTGTAAGTAATTCTAGAGCTACAAGCAGCTGTGAAATGCATTTTGCATTCAGGCGATTACAAGATACCACATTAAAAGAAACGAGCATAAATCAATATACACAGTAAGGCTCTCACTGACTCATTTTGTGATACACTTAAGGTTTTGTGGGCACATATTTTAACATAATGAGAATCAATCTCCAGTATTTCCTGAAGAGAAGAGCAAGAAAAACATGAGCAAGTTTATTCAACAAACTTCAAGAAACATCTGAACTGGTCTTAACCTCCCCAAATGCCTAAATCACAGCCTATATGGTTGCAAAGGCTTTACATGACCAGGTAGCTACAGCAGGCCACAGGGACACAGGCTTTCCCCTCCTGTATTCACTTAATACAAATAACCATGCTTCCTATAATGCATCAGTGAAATTGCTAAGAGTGAAATTCCAGATGAAGCCTTCCTGGGCTTATCTCTGGGGTGATGATGCAATAGGGCCTAGAGACTCGAGCAATGCAGCTTTGGTAATTTACTTCAGCACACATCCCTTATCATTCCTCTCCCTGGAAATAAAAGATCACTTGTCGACAAGGTCACATGCGTTTGAATTTCTGGCCATTATTATTTCCAAAGCTCTTAAATGGCACAGTAAACAACATTTCCATTGCCAAGAGAGAGAAAAGGAGGAAGGCACCTTATAATATTTCCCCTAAGACACATTCGTCCTCTTTAACACAATCCCAAGAAAATCCATTAGCCTTATTAATCACTGTCTTGTATTGGGCTGTACCTACCATTTCCAAAAGCAAACTGCAGTTTATTTATACCTACGCCTCACATATCTTTCAGTAATGATCTGCATGGCTTCTGGGCAAGGAAGCATGCAGTCTAGATCACTGCTGAAGCCTTACACCCTGGTCACTAGTTTAGTTTTTACAAATTCATCCTCCTGGCAAACAGTTCAGGTCAGTGGAAACTGAAGTAGTGTGTCTCTTTTTCAAACAATGTGGTTTATAGTGCACTCATGCCGTGACAGATTGAACTTTATTCATCATGACAGCAAGAACAATCTCTCATATTGTGCAGGTCCTAATAACATGCTTTCAGTGATGAGAAAAAGCTAGTTAATTCTATAGAATTATGTGTAGTGCTGCAATAATTCAGTCTAAAACATGACCTTACCCGCGAGTAAGTTGTTTCAGCACATTAGGAACATACATTTTTCCGTAGTGTTTGAAAACAACAATCTAACACATTTCCCATCTTTGTTAGAAATATATAATAATAAAAAACCTGAAGGCTAAAAGAAGTACACTTTAACACACTTCAGTTCTTGTTACAGAAATAATATATTGTACTTTAAAAAGAGAAAACTTAAAGGGGTCATATGATGCGATTTCAAGTTTTCCTTTCTCTTTGGAGTGTTACAAGCTGATTGTGCATAGATAAGATCCCTGAAGTTGCAAAGACTAAAGTCTCAAAACCAAAGAGATATTCTTTATCAAAGTTAAGACTCTGCCACGCCCCCCTAAAACGGCTCATTCTAACACGCCCCCACATATCTACCCCACTATGTGGAAATATTTGCATAATCCCGCCGCAAATGTGCACGCAAAGAAAGAAGGCATGGTGTCAGTAACCGCAGTTAGTGTTGAAGCAACCATGTCAGGGAGACGCTGTGTGTTTCAGTGCGAAAGCAAAAGCACTTTATTTGGATCACTTACAACAGAACAGCAATGCATTTTATGGACGACCGTTTCGTGAACCTAGGAGAGGAGGTAATGCGGAATCAGCTACTGTCAGCGCGCGCGAGCAAGAGAGAGAGAGAGCGGTGTGGAAGGAGGGACTTTGTAGAAAACGAAGCGTTTGAGAGAGGCGGGGCATAGAGGACCTACAATAATGTACAGTATTTGAAAAATAATGTGTTTTTTGAACATTAAAGCATGTCAACATATTCTGTTACACCAAATACACCAAATAATGATCTTTAAAAAAGCATCATATGACCCCTTTAAGGAAACTTTTTGCAATTAAATGAAAATGCATTGTAGTTTTCATTTATAATAAATGCAATTTGCTTAACGTTACAGTGATTTTGACCCACTTAAGTACTGTAGGACATCTTTGCTATTTCAAAATTACTTCTATCGTCTTTGAAAGTGTTAAAATGTACTGACGAATGTACTGACAAGCATTTATGGTAAACTAAAATAAACTTTAATGTAATTTCTATTAAAACTTGCATGTCAAATATATGTGTAATTACACATTGTAATTAAGATGCAATTTTTTAGATTTTAAAAATATTACATTTAAATGTACTATTGAATAACACACTACAGTTAAAATGTGACCCTGGACCACAAAACCAGTCATAAGTCGCACAAGTATATTTGTAGCAATAGCCAACAATACATTGTATGGGTCAAAATGATCGATTTTTCTTTTATGCCAAAAATCATTAGGATATTAAGTAAAGATCATGTTCCATGAAAATATTTTGTACATTTCCTACCGTAAATATATCAAAACTTAATTTTTGATTAGTAATATGCACTGCTAAGAACTTCATTTGGACAATTTTAAAGGCGATTTTCTCAATATTTTGACTTTTTTTTTTTTTGTACCCTCAGGTTCCAGATTTTCAAATAGTTGTATCTCAGCCAAATATTGTCCTATCCTAACAAACCATACATCAATGGAAAGCTTATTGATTCGTTCAATTTTTTAAAATTGCCCCTTATGACTGTTTGTTTTTTTGGTTTTTTGGTCCAAGGTTAAATTATAGTCAAGTACTGCACTTTAAACATGCTTTAGTATGTTAGTCAATGCATCACAATAAGTATAAATTAATGCATTACAAAAGATTACTACATGTGAAATGTATTTATAAAGTAAACTTCTAATGACATTGTTACAAAGTGCACTTTTTAAAAGTTTACTTTAGTGTGTTTAAAAATCTACTCTCTTAAGTACACTTAAGTGGCCCTTTATTTCATGATATTATCTGCAAGTACAGTTTTTTAAAAATATACTTTTTAAGTTTTGAAGTTCACTACAAGTGCACATTCAATACAGTTAAGTGCACTTCTTTTTCACAAGGAAATAATCTCCACGTACATTGATTTTGATATTGATTTTAAGCAAACAATTGCAAGTTTCTTTGCAAGCATTTGCTAATCAGAGATGTTGGTCAATTTCCCATAACAAAACTCATTCCCTGCACAGTGTTTTACATTATCTGGCTGCTTCCCTAAAATCAGGAATATCAGCTGGGTGGCGGCAAAACTGCTTGACATAGTCATTGAGTCTGAGATTTACTTACTGCCTTAAGATGTAATTCACACCACACTGATTGCTTCTTGTTTTGTTGCCGCTGATGCATTTGTAAATTGGATTTCTTTCACTCCTGTAAAAGTAATTTTATATTGTACTATATATTGTATTGTACTATGTATTGTAGAAAATCAGAAAATGGCTTTTGGATTGCACTGATACGTGTTTATGCAACAAGATATGTCTGTGTTCATTCTGAACATGCTGATGTTTAATTGCTTGATTGCATAATAAATATCGCTGTCTTTTAAAACACACATCTAAAAAAAAAAAGAGAGAGAGATAACTGCAGTCCTGCTGTCAGGCAAGAAATTGCCTGTGGAAAATAAGCAACTGGAAAAGAAGGGCAATTAACACAGAAGTGACAGCACTGGCCATTGATAAAGGCCACCATAAGTCATGCCTGGAGTCTGCTAAGCCATGAGAGTGAATAGTCCATTGAAATTATGTAAGTGTGCATATGAAGTGTTGTTTTCCTATCTTCCCCCCTTTCATTTTCTGTCTTGTATGTGTCTCTCAAGACCCTTCCTGGTTGGGTAATGGCCTAATTGAATCCTTACCCTCAACATTATTGACTGCTTTCCTGCAAACTATGATTATGAAGTCTCACAGTAGTCATAATTAAGGTCAGATGTTATTAAATGCAGATATATTATATATATTAAAAAATTGAGTTCCCTTAAAAGTGAATGCACATCAAGATCTTCTTAGAAGATGTGTGTTCTACTCAAGGTAAACCATAAAAAACATGGAAGAGAAGGACAGGTCTGGTATTGCTGCATCACAGATGGGATTTTATTGCTAAATAATAGGCTAAACCTTTTATTGCTAAATAATAGGCTAAACCTTTTACTTATTATAAAACTTTTATTATTATTATTAATATTATTATTTTGCTTGACCCTTTGTTACGTTCAGTATTACCCACGCATTCTACACATTCATATTTATTATATATATCATTATTCTTTATTTCCTACATTTGCTGACTGTGGCTGCAATGACTTTAACTGCACAACAAGACAAATCGTACGATGACATTTGCAAAAACTTGATTTGACTGCCTTGACTGACATGCTCACGTTTATATACAGTATGACTGTGAGTGTGTTAGACTTACAGCCTAAATGTTGCATGATTGTGTTACTGAAGTAAGAAAAATACTTGAGGGGTTCAAAATTTAGAGATATAACCGGAACAATGTGTGAAAATTCAAGGGAGTGAAGTGAATACTTCCTGAAGGCACTATACATTTCAGATTATAACTGTTAAACTTCAGCTCACGGACAGGCAGTTCGCTAGTGTGGAGTAAAATTTGCTAATGCAATATTGATATGTAACTGACAGGGGCCCATGTAAGTGTTGTCTGGAGATCCTTACAGCTGCTTCACTGGAGGTTTTGTAACCTTCTGAAGACCTCCTGAAGAGTTTTGTGACCTCAGACCTGTAGACCTATCTATATTTTTTCTTGCTATATTTTTAGTTGGACAAGCACATAGTAATAGCAGTGTTGAATCTCCTTCATTCAGAGCCGATCCTCCCTATACGCAAAATACGCAAGTTGCGTAGGGCCCCCGAAACACCAGGGGGCCCCCTTGCTCTCAAAGATAATTTAATTTTAGTTTTGTTTTTGAATTTGGCCAGCGGTTATGAAAACATGAATGATCATTTATTTTAATGCGGTGGCTGTCGACCGTTCTATGTAAAAATCAGTCAAATCATGTAATGTGAATGTCGTAGTCTTGCTGGAGACAAAAAAAAAAAAAAACAGTTGAAAGTGTACCGAGCCGCAGAAGAGACACTGTTTCTCAAGCGCTTTCAGCAAGCGCGATTCGACACGGAGTGAAACACAGACAAATGCGTTTCATTCATTCCTTCATAACCACTCATACCCCACTCCAGAAGTCTAGCATCGGTACTGCCTTCATTTGTACACTACATGACTGAGCCTAACTACAAATTACTCATAAATTATTTTCACTTTAACAATGATGATGACTAAATTATGTCAGAAAAAAGTACAACAGCTTGTTTCTGGGGCAGTGGCCTATAGGGTAGCCTACATTAGTAGCTTTTAAGGGTACTGCCCCAGTGACTGTTGTACTCCTAAAGATAAATTTTTTTAACATAATGAATTTATTTATTTATTTGCAGTTATGCTTTGATTAATGTCTAATTTGTCTTTTTAATCTTTAAAAGATGTGAAGGACTCTGCATTCTGCCATTATGGGGTATAATACACAATTACACAACATCACAATATTTAGGGGGAAAATACATTCGTTGTTTATATTGTCATTAAACAAATGAAATGAACTGAAGTAAATAATAGTTGCCACTAGCTGATATTTCGGATTTACTGCAATATGAGGATTAATTGTTGCTATTCTTTACCCGTTAATACTTTTTTCCTTTCTTCTCAGATGTTTGCAATTTTATCGCAAAACAATTACATCATTAAAATCAGAAAACGGTATATGAAAAAATACAATACCTATTGTAGGAATCCAAGTCTTGTTCAAGTCTTTCTTGTTTCCACCCGGTTTAAAAACGAAGACGCACAGTGCACCACTTATAGCGGTATATCATAAACGTAATAAGTCTTTCGAATGCTGTTGTAGTTTTAAATCAAGACAAAAAAAATATATATATAAAATCAAGACAAAAAAAAAAAATATATATATATATATATATATATATAGCCACTCTTGTTAAAAAATGAAGACGCCCCCTCAAAAACGCGTGTATCCTAAACTGCCTGTGTGGATTGTGGAGGACCATCATGAGGTAGATAAAATGGGATTTCAGTTCTTGCTGATGTAAGGCTTTATTAAATCTGACGCCAGCTAAATAGTTGCATTTACAATTTACTTTTAGTTCCAATAAAAGCAAAGTAGACATTGGTTTTGAGTGATAGATCGCCACCTACATGTGTAAAAGAAATAAACAGTTACTTAAATGGTCATTTCTACCTGCTTTAGGTTGTGAAGCACATATATCGTGCCATTGGCTCGAAACATATTCCAATGAAGGGCATTAAAATGGTCCATTTGGACTCCCATCCTGATCTCCTCATCCCTGTGAATATGCCTGCTGATACCGTGTATGACAAAGAGACTCTGCTCAGGTGAGTTTATGAGGGCTTTTTGTCAACTTTGGGAACGATCATAGATTTCAAATTTCTTTTCAGACTTGGAAACCTTTTACTAAGATATATAACAATATATTTTTACTACTATTTCTATGTCAGGTACTTTTTTGTACAGATTTGATTGTTTTACCCTTGTTCCAGACCCAGAGTCCCAAAAATATGAAAACCAATTATAAAATATAGTATTGTGTTATTGTAAAACTGTGTCAATCTAAATAATAAGTTAAATAATTTAACTTGTATTATTTTTTAGTGAAAAATTATGTGTATGTTATTTATTATTTCATAAAATGAATATGTTAAATTCTTTTTAGTATTTTTGTTTGCATAATTTCAAATCAAGTTTAATTTATTTAATTGTTTCCATTACGATGCATAATATCCTAGCTATGCAATTAGCCGGAGAATATATATATTAATATATCTTATTAATATTTTGAATTCGTTTTTATTTTTATATATTTTCCATTTTCATTTTAATTTTAGTTAAAGTTTTGGGTTTGTCATTTTTATTTTTTATGTCTTTAGAGTTCATTTTTATTACATCATGTTAAGCTAAATTAGAAATGTTGCTTCAGCAACTAGCATAAACAAAAGGATTTTGCATATTTTATTTTGGTTAATGTTGTTGTTGTTTTTTACGTTTTTATATATTTTTTTTAAATAATGAATATTTATTTAGATATTGATTTTTCTTTTAAGTTGACAGAAATTAGTACAGTACAGAAAGTTTTACCGAATTGTTCAAGTCTACATGGCTCATGTCAAAGAAACACCCACGAATGCCTGTACAAATAATACAATTCATGAATACTCCTCTGACGATTAAAATCAGACTATTAAAAGACAGCTCATGCTGTTGAGAATAAACCCCACTGATATTTGTTCACACCATTAGTTGCAACAGTGAGTATAAGGGTTGACATGTTTTTGTTTGCTCTTGCAGTGAGCTGAGCATTGAGAATTGGATTATGCCAATGGTCTATGCTGGACACGTATCCCACGTAGCCTGGCTGCATCCGTACTGGGCTCAGCAGATCAAAGAAGGAGAGCATTCTATGTGTGTGGGGAAAGATTCATCCACGACCACCATCAGGTCAGGTGCAGCATATCAGCATGTAACCATGAGATGGCAGCAGGCGTTCATTTACTATTAATAAGGATGAGACCTCCACCCTGTCAGGAAACATTGTGCTGTTAAAATCGTGTTTAAAAACATTCAGAAGAAATCTCTTTCTCTTTTCAGGGTCACAAGCACAGACGATTACTTTTTGAGTGACGCTCTTTACGTTCCACTGGATCAGCTGGAAAACCCAAAAGAGTTACAGTTAAATGTCATTCGAGTGGATCCCGTTGACAGTTCGCAGAAAAGGACACCTGAAAATGGGCAAAGTGGTGCTAAAATACCTAAATCAGCTGTAAAAGAGGAGAATGATGTGCAGTTGAAAAGGGACACCCCGTGCACTTCCTCTTCTCAACCGCTTGATGGCAGCACTGCGTCAGGAAACGGCAGTCACACAGTCACGAAAGCTGATGTGGGGTCAACAAGCTGCATCACTGAACGGCTTTTAGCAGTTATCGAGCAGTCTGACCCTTTCATACTTGACATTGACTTGGATTTTTTCTCCTGCAAGAACCCTTTCAAGGAGATGTACACACAGGTGGAGTGAATCAAGCAGATCCATCATTATAGTCCTTTGTGTTTCCTAAACGATAGCAATTAATTCTTCATATTGTACTTTCTCACACCTACATTGTACTGACATAGAAAAAGCTTTGTAGACAAATGGAATATATTGATTCTTTCTAGTTTCTTCAGAGCTCATATATTGTTTTATATGTATTAGTATCGATATACATTGTCTATTTGCCACCGTTGTTGTCTTACAGGAAGAGTACGCTCTCCTGCAAGAGTTATACAGCTTTAGCAGGCCTCAACGGGATTCAGATGAGGTAACAAAGATTCCTAATCAAATGTACCATAAACTAATCATGAGATATTCATTCAGTCATAGCAACAGGCATGTTACTAAACACCCTCAGGGGGTGAAGCTAAATCTGCTCTTACAAGAAGCTAAAGCTAATCTTGTTTCTTTTCTTCTGTTTTTTTTTAAACAGTGGCAACAACTCTGTTCAACAGCTTTCCAAGTTAATGTTTAATCCAACTGATGTGTGCTAAAAAATATATTAGCTGTTGCAACAGCTTTTATCAAAATCAGTCAGAATTGTTATAGCATTCATGCTTGACTTCAAAATAATTTTTGACATCTTCACATTTGAATGCTGATACATACAGACACAGGAGTCTGAGACTGCTAGTGAAAATGTATTGCATTTTTCTGCTTAAAACAATTTTAATTGCAAATTTTATTATTAGCATGACAATGTGAATGAAAAGTTCAATTCAGAGATAAAATTAAATTACCCAGAGACCAAGGCTGCATTTTTGTGATCAAAATTACTGTAAATTAAAAAAAAAAGATTTAAGTTTAAATAATGTAGTAATATCATGAAATATTATTTTAATTTAAAAACAACTGTTTTCCGTTTGAAACTGTGTTCTGTTTAAAATATCTATATATGATCAATTTAAAGTAATTCAGTGATGGCAAAGCTGAATTTTCGGCAATCATTACTCCAGTTTTCAGTGTCAAATGATTCTTTAGAAATCCAGAAACGTTTCTTTATTTATTATAGAGATTTTTCATAATATTATAAATATCTTTAAAGTCATTTTTCATCAATTAAATGTGTCCTTCTTGAGGGGAAGAAAAAAAACGTATTGCCCCCAAACCTTTGAACGCTAAAGTACTTACTTTTGATTAGTCACATAAAAATAGTGTAGAATCTTAAAAATTTCTTTTTCATGTATGTTTTAAATTCAGTAAAATCAAAAACCTTGTTTATTCCCAGGGTTAAATGATATTGTATATATATTCAATGTGGTCTGAGGCTTTTGAACCTCAGTGTATTTTGTTGAATACAGGACACACAGAAGGCATATTTCCCTGGTGGCAAATATCAATCTTTACAGTTCCATGTGTTGGTTTTTCAGGAGCAGCTCTTAGATTGTGTAGAGAGACGCACTCACCAGCTTGAAGACCTGGAGGCTGCATTTGCTGAACTGGTAGAGGATGACGGCCAGGGAACTGTTGAACGTTTAGCAGCAAACCCAGGGTACGCATTATTGCTGTCACCGAGATGAGACGGTAGAGCCACAGGCTCTGTGCTTTTTGATTATAGCTCCATATCATCGCACCATTGGGCTTGATTGATTGTTTTATATGGTCGGTATGCATTTGATCAAGCAGGAGATGACACAGCCTCATGCACTGATTTGTTTCCCCCTCTCTTTCTTTGTAGAATGAAATCTCTTGTCAGACTTGTACACAGCCTTAAGAATCGAACTCAGTCACCGGACTATGAAATGGTAAAGTTGTGTGTGTGTGTGTGTGTGTGTGTTTATCCCTTGGGTATTTTAATCATGTTTGAAGTGTCTGTCATCCCAGATATCCCAAATAGTTTTTATGTTTTTGTAGTCTACAATGCTGTATGTAGAAAAATAATATCAGAAATTTTAGTATCTTTTTATTTTACCTTCATATTCTTGTAATAATCTCCTTTAACGTAATAAAAAAACAGTTGGCAGATGACATTTATAATTGAAACTTTAACCCTCTATTTTACTGTAGATTACCCATTCACTTTTCAGAAATGTGGCTCATATCCATTCTAGTCACATTGTTTCTGCTTGGTGTGTGTGTGTGTGTGTCTGTCTGTGAATTAAGTAAAAACATGACAATAACATGCCAATGTAATTTAGATGTAATGAATGTAATTCAAGACATGATCTCTAAAAACAAGTCATGCATCTTAAAGTAAATCTTGTTTCAAAGATGTGTAGATATTGTTTTTCTGCAAAACAAGACAAAATACTAATTAAAAATGTTTTGCATTGATGAGGAAAAATAATAAAATATAAACCTGTTACTTAATGTCAAGTATACTTTTCGAGCTATTGAGAGCCTCCAAGCAGAACATAAAGGATAACAAATTTGCCTCCCTTGGCTTGTAGTGCTGAGGCACGTCTGTACGCACCACTGTAGCGTCTGGACCAATCAGACACACCATTTTTCATTTGATTTAACAAATCAATTATTCATTAGATTAACAAACGTTCACAGACCCCTCACCCAATAAACATACTGGGTGCCAAGTTGTCTGTGAACAAGGCCCAGGACCCTGGTTACCATGGCAACCCTGACACCAGATACATTTACGACCTAATGATTAATTATTCATATTTCCCCATGAGCTGATTCGCTACACCACAGACTGATATATTTGTGCTCATGTTGTTGAGTCTAGGTGCATCAAGCAGGCTTGACCTGTGATTACTCTGAGCTCCCTCACCACATCAGCAGTGAAGAGGAGATCCAGCAAATGATCACGGCTGTGCAGCTCTTCTTGGAAAACATGCCCAAACCCACCATAGTCACTATATCCAGGTACATCAGTCATTAGAGCATATGGACGTCTGTTCTGTGTCTCCTTTTGAAAAGTACATTGGGTCCTTTAATCTTTCGCTTATGATTTATTACATTCTCTATGGTTAAAATCATTTGGTGTTTTTTTTTCCCACAGAGAAGCATCCTATTTCTTGTTTTCTTTTTGGTCTGCATTAATTAGCATTGTAATTTATGACATAATGATTGTTTGTAGGCTGGTTGTTGCCCCAAAAGCAGATGCTTGAATCTGTGCCGTTGAGACAGATGGTGTTATGTGAGACTTGTGTCTCAGTGATCTGTTAGCATGCTTTTTAATGAGCATTGACTCAACATCACACTCATCAGTCACTCTCTTATCTCTAGTCAGGGGGAGCTCAGCCCTTCATGGTCCATGGGAATATTTTTCTAGTCTTTTAATACTAAGTTCTCTGACTGATGGTGCATCACCGTGGCTGACATGCACCATTTTTTTTAATCTGTGTTCAGAATCAAAAAAATACTTTAAATGTTTTTATTATTATTATTATATGTATTTATTAACATCGCTAGAGGCATATATTTACTTCAAAAGTCTGGGGTCAGTAAAAAAAATTTAATGTTGAAAAAAGTCTCTTAAGCTCACAGAGGCTGCACTTAAGTGTGTGTGTGTGTGTGTGTGTGTGTGTGTATATGGTGCTTAACAATGTATTAGGCCACCACCCAATGTAAGGTTTGTGCCGCAGCTGCCCTAAACTAACAGTATTGGTGATTACCAAAATCATTTTTTATGTTTCTGTAATGGTTAATCCACACCAGTATGTGTAAGCTCTTTAGTCACAGTAGTGTCTCTAATGCTAAAATATAATTATTGTTGGGATTTAATAGAGGTAGATTCACAGATAGATTGCACAAAAGTTTAATCAAAAACAAGCCTTTGGGAACAACTAAACTATTTGGAAGTCAGTTACAACAGAGACTGTGGAAAAGTACATAAAAACAATGCCAGCAAGAATGCAAGCTGTTATCAAAGCCAAAGGAGGCCATACAAAATAAATATATATATATATACACTACCGTAAATTAAAGGAGTTTCTTATGCTCATAAAGGCTGCATTTATTTGATGAAAAATACAGGAAAAAATTGTAATATTGTGAAATATTATTACGATGTAAAAATAACGTTTTTCTATTTTAATATACATTAAAATCTAATTTATTCCTGTGACGTAAAGCTGAATTTTCAGCATCATTACTCCAGTCTTCAGTGTCACATGATACAAGTCTTATTGATCCCAAACTTCTGAACGGTAGTGTAAATTTTTTGTTTATTATGTGTGAATAAAGACTATTTATTTGTTTCAGTTTGGTATTTCCCTTATAAATGACAATACAATTTTTAGATTTAAGCAGTTTAGTTTTTGGACCGTTTTTGACATAAATTGTTTATTTGTATATAAATACAGTTATTATTATTTATTATTATTGTGGAAACATTCATAGTTTTGTTTTTTTTTCAGGGTTCTTTGATGAATAGAAAGTTCAAAAGAACAAGATTTGTTTGAAATAGAAATCCTTTGTATTATGAGTGTTTTTGCTGTCGCTTTTAATCAATTTAATGTGTCCTTGCTGAATAAAAGTATTGATTGTTTTTTTAAGTACTGAACTCAAACTTTTGACCAGTACTGTGTGTATATGTCATTTCACATATGTTATAAGTGTATGTATAAGATTTAAAAAAGATTAAGATAAGATATAAGATTTAAATGTTTCTTACATTTCAATTTATCCTTGTCAGATCCAGTTTGGATGAGTATTGCCCAGCGGAGCAAGTGGATTCCATCCAGAACAGTGTGCTGAACATTCTAGAGTCCCTCTTTGGCTGCTTAGATGTTCACAGAGAGTATGAATCAATACCATCAGAGAGCACATCACAGACCCCATGAGGAGGGAGGTTAAATTCAGCAGCAGCTGCGGCATGTTCTTTTACCAGTAGCTGCTTTCAGAGGGTGGATGTAGCAAAGCTTTTAAAACCATGCTGTGATTTGCCGTGTACTCTGTTACTGCCTGCATTGAGTGCATATGTAACAATGAGGTTGAGATGCATAGATGCGTTTTGAGTTTTCAATTTAAGAGGTTTTCTTCTATGTATTTTTGAAGTGCATGTATTCAAAATAAGAGATGCTGAAACATTGGGTATTAATTTTTCTGTGTTGTCACCAAATTGATGGTTTATTAGCACAGTAAAGTAAAAACCCTAAGACTTTCATATGAATTCCGTGCTGCAGTCATTCATCCCTCGTGTATGCATACTTCAGTCTGGGAATAGCAGATGCATTGATATAAGACAGCACATTTCCCCTCTTGCTGTGTGGCCCCTTGTGCCTCGGCTGTCTTTGTCTGAAACCTGAGGCGGTTACCAATTCATGTGAGCTTTGTACATGGCACCCTCCTTTATTGCTCTACGCCTGCAGACTTCAAGACTGCCCTCAATATGGCTGACCTGACTTTAAATTTCACTGCATGACAAAACTACTATGAGCGACACTGACAAAGCAAATAAATGCAGTAAAAAAACAAGATAAAAACCATAATTTTCGTAAAAGGTTGAGATGCATAAGAAATTAATCCTACACACAAGAGCGTTTTAAGGACAAAAACCTGATAAATGTCTTGAAGTACAACATCTGAACAATGTCTTGATGTGTGGTAACCATAGTATAAGCGGAATAATTGACTACGGTTCGTTGAATCGTTAGAAAATTATGCTCACCCCGAGGTGTGGTGCAGCCACGATGCGAGGTGGAGTCGTCGTCATCGTCATCAATCGCTCCTTTCATAAAGACAGACGGGTATGGAGAATAAAGGATGACAATTTTCATTTTTGGCTGAACTATCTCTTAAACTGTTAGCAGGCATTTATACCATGGTGATTTATGCACCAGTGTTTGGATTGTTACTAAAAAATGTTTTACATATTACTCATTACCTTTGAAAAGTAATATTATTACTTTACTTATTACTTTCTGGCAACAGTAATTATTACACTACTAGTTACATTACTTTTCTTCCTCACCCCACATAAGTTGCATATCTTCCCCATAAAAGTCTTCTAAAATGTTACTAACAACATATATCTGCCTCATCATTTGATCAAAATCCACATTGAATCACAGTCAGAAGTTATTGCAAACACTCAGTGGTGATTCATAGTGACGTTTAAGGGTCATTACACGAAACCGGCGCCTTTTCCACTTGGAAAAATTAAAAAATAAAATAAGTTTAATCAACATTTTTTTAAATATGCATGAAATGAAGACACCTTAAAGATATTGTATTGTGCCATCTCAGGCTGTGTAATTTCTTATTTTATGACTATTTTTCTACCTCATGTTTTGGAATTTTTGTTACCGACACAAGTGTTACTTGATACTATAGTTTAATTAGAATTATGTGATAGTGTTCACATACATGAGCAGCATTTTAGTCCCTCTTTTCACTGGGATTGTTTCAAATTTTGGATTTTTTTTTTTACATTTTTATATTTGTCATTCAGATGACCAAGAACATCCTAATTCTGGAGGGTGACCACATGTCAATTAAGAAAAAATATATATATTTTTTACAAGAGAGACATTAAAAAGGGCTTTGTCCAAAATAAAATATGGTTAAAGTTACAATGGAAAAACCTGGAAGGCTGTACCAAATATAATTTTTACAATTTTTATGACATTAATGACAGTAACAGGATTGACGTCATAGATAATGCGTTCAGTTTTTTTGTCTGTGTCCTCTCACAGAACTTCAGATATACTGATCTGGTTCAATTATTAGGCAAGGAAGATGATCAGATCTTGGTCTTTCTGTGATCATCTGAAACCAGACCAAGATCTTGACTTTCTTGAACATTGCAAGACTGGGGTGAATGTCTGCAGTCACCTTGCTGCTCTTGTTTGTAATTGAATTTACATGGATGCATTATTGACAATGAGTTATGGGAAAAAAATAGTTTTATTGAGACAACAGTAACAGTTTAACAACAACAGTAATAGTAACAATACCAATAATACTAACTAAAATGTAACTCATGCTCATATGCCACTGAATGATATAGGCATTAGCTTACAACTACACCCAGGGTGACCTTTAAAAATGTTTGCATTTTACACAGACAATCTTTAAAAACAGGGTGACATCTAATCTGTCATCCCTGTTACCCAAATGTCAAAACCTGTTACCCTGAAAAGTAACAGGGATGACAGTAACAGGTTTGACGATTTCAAACTAATTTGCTAATTTCTAGCTAATAGTCAAGTTCACAAAAGCACGTTGTACACTTTGAAATTTATTTTACTTGTAGATATTGATTATATTAAATTTAATAAATAATTGTTTACATTTATATTTTAAAATGGTAACAGTATTGACACTGCATTTAAAATTGTGGTGTTACATATAAGCTCAATCCAGGGTTCCACAGAGAGCATGAGAGGAGACAATTGTCACAATTACTACTACCAGTCACTTAAAAAGCCCCGGCTGGTCGGTTGCTCAGCTAATCGTTTGTGACAGTGCTCTCCAGCAGTAATTGGTCTGAATCCTGTGAAAAAGAGACTGTTGCACTACCATACAGTCTTTGAATCTACGGTATAATCTATCCTTCAAACCACCCATGACATGTTTGTCAATGAAAATATTTTCTCAACACACTCTTTGTTATTAAAGGCAGAAATATATTCAGTGAAATCTTTGGCATGCATTGGATTTGTGTATAATGTGTTCATAATAAATAGTTTTTAATGCATACCTACAAAGATCATCAAGATGTCTCTGTGTTAGTGATTTCAGAGTCTGATAAGCAGTTATGCTTGGAACAAATGCTAAACAATGCAACACATGACATCAATTAGTAGGTCAATAGCAAGCCGCCCCAAAGCTGCTTTGACTTGCAGAAAACAGCAATTACTAATGTTCCGTGCCATTACATTTACAGCTTCTGAACTTAGGGAAATGCAATTGCATAAAAATTGCTTTATTCAATTTACTTAAGATGAATACTAGCTTCCATGATGAATTAATATGACCTGCCATTTTAGATGCTCTCCTGAGAGCAACTGTGATGCATGCTGGCTTTCTCTCCGCAACTAAATATGTTCCATTAACAGTAATCATAGACTGAATTATGAGTCCTCTAATATTGCTCTTGAGTACATGGTTTGCACAAAATAACACAGAGCACAGTCTAAATTGTTTTGACCTTGAACTCAACCCAGCACTAGCAAGTTTTTTCCTCTTTTCTGACTCATGTACCCAACAGGAAAGAGCAGTGGTGGTTTGTCACGGCAGGATGAATCTCCATCTCCAAAATCTATTTTAAATAACACCTACGGCAAAACAATTAAATGATATTCAAACTCTGTAATGTGTATATAATGATAATATATAAATAAGTATTTTATTTATCTTACCAATGACAATGGAGGCTGACAGACTCCCCCAATGAAAAAACTGACCAATGGGAATGTATATGCAAATGATGGAAAGTCATTTGTCTGTCAAAAAGGCAAAAAATCTGAAAAAGGCAAAAAAAAGAACGAAAGAAAGAGAGGAAGAGAATTTAAAGGTACAAATAAGGATGTCTAACATGAAAAGAAAAAAAAATCATTTTTTTACAATCAAGCAATCAATCACTCAATAAAATAAATTAAAATAACATCAAATCAATGGCTCTAAAAATGTTAAGAGATCATCAAGTAAAAGCATCATGCAGCTTGTATAAAACGATTACTTAAATTATTTGTTAAATGCATGGTTTTTGAACACTTTTTAAGGTGATTTTTTTCTACAATTATTATGCAGTAAATATCAAGACATTTTTGTATGTTTACTTTATTTCATCTGGATAAAATGTGTTTTTTTATTGAAAGGACTACATATTATTTATGAGAGATTACTTTAAAACTCAATAACCTTGGTTTTCCAATATTTCTAAAATTTGTAAACCAAATTGCTTCAGTGCTTTCTAGTATTATATTGTTATATAAGATAGCAGTGGTTTTAGCAGCAAATTTGTTTTAAAATTTTAGAAATATTTGAAAACCGTTAAATCGCGAAGACAATCTCAGTGTGGCGTAACCAAGATGCAAGCCACTGGTGGAAAACCATTAAGCAGAGTGCACTGATAAGTCAAGGTCATTGAGTTTTAAAATAATATCACATAATGTAAAAAACTAACAAAAATAACTATTTGATCACACTTTTAATTCAGAACTTGAAAATGAGTTCATTGTAGAAGAGGTATATAAGTCATTTTCATTATCACTAACCGGCCGCACATGAAGGTGAGTATGATATAGTATAGAGGCCCTTAGTGGCCCCTCCTCCCATCCAGTCCCCGGGAAAAATCTCATTCACAATGACGGCCCTGATCTGTGATAAATGGCCCTGCATGATTTTTCATGAGGTTGGTAATCATAAAGATTATAACATGTCATTAATAATCAAGGCTATTTTCAGCTTTCAGTGAGAGATCATCCGTGTATGGATTCATAATTATCAGCTAAGGGATATGATGAAAAACATACTATCGTTTTATTTCAACGATGTAAGGAGAGCAGGTTTGATCAATATTCATTTACACTCCAGCCTGTCTGGAAAATTCCCTCTCAGACCGCCACTGTATTCGGATCAATACAGTGAATTAATAGATTAATATGTATTCATTTGGCAGGCACTTTATCCACAGCAACTTAAAAGTGTGCATTTTATGAATATATGTATTTCTTGGCATAACCTACATCTTGATGTTGTAAACGTCATGATTGTCAATCACAATATTATATTTCAAATGTGTGATGTAAAGCATTGGCATTTGCATAAGGCTAATTGTCATTTGTATTTTCACAGAATGAAAGCATTAAATGGAAGCGGTATCTTTGAGGTGCCTCAGACCGTTTTTGGCATTATGTCTAAGGGGGCGTTGTGCCAGGTTGTGAGTGTTCTCATCTGCACTAAATATCACTGTGATGAGATGCAGACAGGCAGCTCACGACACACAGAACACACCATTCCCACAGCGTTTAGACTCCCTAATGGATACATTTTATTCACATCTCATTCCCTATTTTCCTACAAAGTAATCATGTAAGGCAAAAATAGACTTGCCTCAGCAGCTCACCGTGATTGTGAATATCATCTTATGCCATTAGCCTTGTTATTTTCCAGGTGTAATTGAAACTGTGTAAGGATAAAAGAAACTCAGGAAACTCAGATACTTTGATCTCCTGAGAAACAGACAATACACTGGCACCTTCAAGACACCCCACAGAGGGGTGGTGCAGGAAACGCCTCTCTCACATATGCATCAGTGCCTTTTCATCTGCTCCCTCCACTGGATTCACTCAGAATGGTCAAGAATATAATGTTCTATATGAATGCAAATAAGATTTACAGTCATGTTTGGTTTCATTTGAATAGTGTCAGGACTGGTTCTCATTTTCATGGTTGACTTGATTTAAAAAAATTATTAAATTAATTTTTGCAGTTTTTCTTTCTTCCTCTTCTGAATGTTTATTTTATCATTTTAAATTCAAATGGCGTTTTCATCCATAGCTAATATTATAATATTCCATATTGAGCTAATGTTTTAAAGAGCAATGAATGTTTTGCATTACTTATCAAATTTACTGCAAAATGCACTGCAACCTCACAGCTTTAAGACTCAGAAAGGAAAACAGGTCAAATAAAATGCATATTGCTTAGTAACTTTTATATAGTTTTTACTATTTTAAATATTTATAATATTTTGGGTTTCATTTGTCTCAATTTATACCTAAAAAATTTTGTTTGGTCAAAATGAATTAAACATCCATTGTTATTTTTGTACAATTTTTCTTCTTTTCAATGACAGATTGAACAAAATAAAACACAGTGAACTGATGCACATCTGCTTTTCACAACATTGTTATTCTGTCACAGCGCAGTCAGCAGCATATCGAGTGATGGTGCCAGTTGGCTCAGTGGTTGCATGTCATTGTGCTGAACAGCCTGACTGAGCCCAGATGGATGATGTTGCTATCCCACAGGTCCAGTATATTATTCTATATCAAGATCATTCATCAAATGTATGTACAATCAATCAATTAAGGAGATGTATGCTCTCTACCCAGCAGAATTTAATGGAGTCTCTTGTCAGGTATTCAGATAGCTCTTAGTGACTCCATTTGTTGAGCTGGTTTGGTTCTTTGAGCATAAAAGCAGATGCATTTATTTTTGGTTTTTCCAGTACCATTCACTTTAAAATACAATTTCCTAAAAAGCCCTACAAATCACAAACCGAGCCAGAAATTTCCCAATTCAGTTCTGTGATGGAAAATGTAATATCCTTTATCCTGTAGGTTTATTTAATACAAAAGTGTCTGTATCTGGCTCTGAAAATGGCTTTTTATTATTTATGTATTTTTTGTAATTATATTTCCATCCATGTCTTTCTGTCGAAAATGCATCTCAAGTGAATAAACAAAAAGTGAATGAATAAATAAATGAATAGTCCAATGATTATAAAAAGGAGAAATCCCTCAAAAATCTAGTTCCAAGTGCCAAATTTGTGAAACTTTATGTATTCATTGTGGTTTCATAGATATTAAAAAAATAAAAATTGTTAAACCATTTTCATTATAAATCAATCAATCAATGAATGGCTCTAAAAATGTCAAGCGATGTAACCATTAAGTAAAGCATCCTTCCAAATCCTTTCACCCCACAGCTCAATCATTGTTTTTAAACAGACTTTCTAGTTTTCTAACATATTTTTAGGTATTAAAAAATGACCTTGACTTATGAGACCTCTCTGGCTCCCTGGTTTTCAAGATAACAAAATGGCTTCCAGCATGTTGATTGACTTTGGAGGTCAAACAGTTTTCAAATAATCATAATATTTTAAAACTACATTGCTGCAATGTTATTTAAAAGATAATGCCAAACTACTTTTAGCTAACATTTATTTTTAATCAAGAATTCAAGCCTCAGGCTTTTAATTCAGAAATATAACATCACAGAAGAGGTATTTATTTATTTAAAATTCTACATCTCCGATAAATGTGACTCTGACTGTGAAAACCCAGCTAAAGTCTTTTTTTTTTTTTTTTGATTTACTATTTTACATAAAATCATCCTTCATAATGTAAAGAACATTCTGTGAACATGTAACCTTGATATCTTTAGTATTGACTGAGTAAGACCATGTTAAAGATTGAAATCACTCACACACACACATACATTTTACTCAACTGCCATGCATAATGGTTTAAAACAGCTACATTATGTTATGCGTTCACCAATTCAGAACTTTAGGTTACTCACGTAACCCCACTTCTCTGATAACATGAGTGAGGTATCTCACCACACTTCCCTCCTTGCCTGGATTTCACAGACAGGGTCACAAATTCATTATTACATTAGCTCAATTAATAAAGTGAGCAAATTTAATATGTTTCATTCTGATTATTTCATTTTAATTAAATGCTTACAATATAGCATTTTTAAACTTCAGAAACTTTTAACAGAAATAAATTCTACTCACACTTGTTTTCATATGCATTTGAACTTCTCAATAGATGTCATGTGACAAAGCAACTACATTTACTTTAGACTGGAGCTTTCTTTTCCTGGTATATTGACAATAAATAATATGCATTTGAACCAGGTCCAGCTTACTTAAAATGAACATTAATCATCATACTAGTGACTCTGTGTGAGTCTGAAACAAATGAAAACACACTAAACAAAACAGTAAACATCCCTTTAATTACCAACAACAATTGTTTACAATCCCTTATAAGCTTCCATTATCTGCCACACCTACTTAATTAAATATTGGGACGAATAAGTTTATAGACACTTCCCCCGAAAACAACTTACAGATTCACTGACAAGACTTCACTGACCTGAAACAATTTAGTGTTTATGTTCACTTTAAATCAACTGACATAGGTTTGTTGAAAACACAAAGAATATATATCAAAACGTCTTACTGGTATTTACATTTAGACATTTAGCAGACGCTTTTATCCAAAGCGGCTTACAAATGAGGACAATGGAAGCAATCAAAATCAACAAAAGAGCAATGATAAGCAAGTGCTATAACAAGTCTCAGTTAGCTTAACGCAGTACACATAGTAAGTTTTTTTTTAAATCATATAATAAATAAAAAGAAAACAGATAGAATAGAAAAAAAGAATAGAGCAAGCTAGTGTTAGAGGCCTCTTTTGCTTTTGTTAATCAGAAGAAGTCAGAAAGTCAGAATTACTGTATAATTGTATAATAAATAAAAAGAAAACAAATAGATAGAATGCAAAAAGATTAGAGAAGCAAGTGTTAGTTCATTCTTTTCGGCTCGTTAAAAATCAATCTTGCTGCCGCATTCTGGATTAATTGTAAATGTTTGATAGAACTGGCTGGAAGACCTGCCGAGCGAGCATTGCAATAGTCCAGCCTGGACAGAACAAGAGCTTGAACAAGGAGTTGTGAAGCATGTTCCGAAAGAAAGGCCCTGATCTTCTTGATGTTGAATAAAGCAAATCTGCAGGATTGGGCAGTTTTAGCAATGTAGTCTGAGAAATTCAGCTGATCATCAATCATAACTTCAAGGTTTCTAGCTGTTTTTGAAGGAGTTATGGTTGATTATCCATTATTTAGCTAAATGAAAAGCATCTTTATTAATCAAATAACGCACAGAGCAGTAAAATAAGGCAAATCAAATTAAGTTAAATAAGGCAAAATTAACAAGGGCCACGTTTATTTATTTATCCATCCATCCATCCATTGCAGGCTTTATTGTCAAGACCAATCATGATGCTCTTAGCCTCATTGCTGTATTTTCCCCTTCTTTCTTTACCAAATAAATTACTCAAATTATAACTCCTCCCACCTTAGCCAAGCTCAAATAGCTAAGAAAAGGAGCCTTTCACAAATAATTTCAGGCTTTTATGGGGAAGCCTCATTTGCCGAGACACGGCCATGTATAGAGCTAATATGTCTAATATGCCCATGCTCAATTAGAGCCAATCAATCTGAGTGACCAAACAGGAGAAGTACAGAGAAACCTGTAGATGAAAAGATGAGAAGAAAGATGAAATTGCCTCCATTTCACACAATTGAATTTCCTTTTCAAAGATATCTTTTCATGCATACCTAGAAAGGATTTGAAGCTGTGAAAATCTATCGTGCACGTGGGAGAAGCGTAAGTGCTTCTCCCACGTGCACGATAGATTTTCACAGCTTCAAATTAATGACACATGATGTAGCTCAGCGGTTAATCCAGTCCCCGCGCCAGCTCGTTAGAAGTGAGCTACGTGCATGAACTGTGTTCCGATCGATATGATCCCTACACAGTGTTCATTGCTCCCTACTCCCTGAGCAGGGGAAATCCGTTGAAGTTTACTTCACTTCGGAACATGGGCTGGAATTGGGAACCTGATGTAGCCTATTGTAGTAATGTTGTCTCTGGTCTGTGAGTGTAAATGCGTTCAGGGGGCGTGGCTTTGGACGGCGATTGCAGGAAGGGTGGGACGTTCGCTTTCAGTGCTATCAGGTTAAAGTTAGCATTTTCCAAGATCTCCTATTGTACCTTTAACAATAGGATAGGTTTCCATCAGACTAACAGGCTGTTTCATAGATTTTTCAAATTATTTGAGCTGAAAAAGATTGCTGGACCAGGAGGATCCCCGTGGGTTTACAAATGGGAAATGGCTTTTAATTAGGCAGCTGTCCAAGCATGTAAAAAGGGCAGAAGGGTAATTCATGTATTAAAGGAGAAGAGGGCCTGATTCAATATACCTGACTAGAGAAGTGTGCAAACACAATTCATCTAGCCATTTTAACTCTGCCTCTGCTCTGTTTTAGTGAGTTTTATGTGTGATTTCATTTGTTTAATACATGGAACTAAATAGAATATGTGTACTGAGTCACAGAAACATTTTGTGTTTCTGTTGTAACTACACCATCTGGGTGCAAAAAGCATCTTTCTCTATCTCTCTATCATATTCTCTCTACATATATGTATTTTATTATATTAGAGTATGTACTAAAAGTTCTGTATATATCATTTGTATTTAAAGACTTGAATTTCATGTCACAGATTGGGATAATTACTGGTGAGGGGTTTGAGACTCTGTGTTCAAGGTGTCATCATCTAATCGGTGGTCATGATGTCATTTTTACTGTCGCTCTAGAGAGATTTGTCACATACAGCTCAAGTGATTGGCTCAAAACCACCTACGTATAATTAGGAAAGAGTGCCCATGATCAAAGATGGCAGAATTTAAATTGTGTACTTTCAGAGGGTCAGACACCAGCTAAGCCATTGTCATTGCTAACAGGAATGCCAACTGATAGCTTACAGACCTCAGCCTGCTGAGAGAACTAATACCAATATTTTCTTTAGTGCATGCAGTTGCATTGGCCTTGATTTAAGGTCAAGTAATATTACTGCAGAGAAGAACATCATGGATATAAATGAGAGCTTAGTGGTTGTGCAAACTGACAGAAATCATTCCTATCTGTACTATGAGAGTCTATTCAGCACAACATGGTAACCTTCAAAACAGACTGATGAAATAAATAGCTTCTAAGAGCTTGTAGGCAATCTTTCACTAGATGATACAGATATTTACCTTTTGAGCTCCACGACTCTGAAGCCGGAAAAGAAGGGAAATGGAATAAAATCCAAGACACAACAGGAAAATTCCTACCGGACCATCAAATCTACTATCATTTTAACAATTCCACAAGAAAATATATGAGGCATAATTACTGGTTTTGATGTTTTTTTATTTGCACAATGAAATGGCATTACAAAAATTTAATAAAATCATCTTAATTTACAAAATACAAAAAATAAATTCATAAGTCTGAAACACATTTATCAAGCAGCAATGGTTCTCAAGCTGAATAATTGAAGTGCCAACCTGCTAAGAGAACATATTCACAGTTGCCAAATATTGTGCGTGTGCACTGAATCACAACACACGGTGCCATGAATTTTCTGTCATTTAATGCTTTTAAATATTGGCACTTTGACTTTTTGATGTCTTATTCAGCAGGCAAAATGAATGAAAATTGTATATATAAATAAACACCAAAACAGCATGGCAATGAATCCTTGAGTCATAAACATTAGCATTTTTTCATGGTCAGCACAGCCATAGTATCACATTTCTCTGGGAATCAAATAACTGTGTGCAGAATAATCACACAAGCTACGCAGTGTAATAAGATCTTCTACATTCTCAGCATCCTCCAGTGATGGTTGCTTAGTTTTGCCTTGCAAGCCAACATCTCACAATCAGTACCTTGACGTCAAACAGAAAAAAAGCTTATACACACAGAGAGGTCAGTCCATACCAGCAGCAGCAGATCTCCTTGAAGGTCTTCCTCATCTCTTGGCTCCTGAAGGCATAGATGAGAGGGTCTATGACCGAGTTGCACATAATGAGGATCAGGTACATGTTGAAGTGGGACATGAAGCAGATGCAATAAGGGTTCCGTGGGCAGGAAATCATGAGGATGAGGTGCAAGAAAAAGGGAGCCCAGCACACCACGAATACACCCAGCAGGATAGTGATGGTGATGGCCCCTTTCATATTTGCCGCCTGCCAGATAGGGCCGTTGCCAGGGAGGGCGGCAATGCGCTTCATGTGCAGTCGGGCTAGAAGAAACATGTGGACGTAGAGCGAGGCCATAAGCACCAGCATGGTGAAGAACATGCTGATAAGGCAGATGAGAACGGTGGGGCTCTCCGAGTACACGATAAAGAGCACGCCAGAGACCGTGCAGAAGGTCCAGATGCAGGTGATGATGGTGCCCGCCCGCCGTTGGGTCATGATGTTGTGGTAGCGCAAGGCGTAGAAGATCGTGATATAGCGGTCCACCGCGATGGCCAACAAACTCCAAATGGAGGCCAACAGTGAGCTACAAATCATTGAGTCAAAAATGTTGTCCATGTTCTTGATGATGCTCTCGCGATTGGTCAGGTTGCCCCCCGTGATGAGCGCCATCACAACCGTTTCGGAGGCATTGGAGACACTGACCAACAAGTCTGCTACAGCTAAACTGCAGATAAAGAAATACATGGGAGAATGAAGGTTCTTGTTCTTGACAATAGCCGCAATCACCAGAATGTTCTCCAGGAGACTGACGAGCCCGAGCGTGAGGAAGACCTCTGTGGAGATGAGCAGCTGCTCATAGCATCCAGAGGCTGATCCTCTCTCGCCCTGAGCAGGCTTTCCCACCGGTAATGCTCCCTGGCTGTGATTCCGGTACGAATGCTGCAGTCCATGATGATGTGAGGGGTTCATTTCCCTGAATATCCGTAGTCAGTGGTTTGATCGGTGTCTACTTCAGTCTGGTGAATTCAAATTGAACATCATCCGTCATGTAGATCAAAGAAAGCAGGTACTGTGTGAGCATCCGTCACCTCACCTCTGTGATAACTCTTCGTCCAAATCAGCAAAAACATCCGACAATTGTCTGCAAGAGCCTCCTACACAAAACAAAAATAAATATATAAATGTAAAAAATAGAGACAGAAACCTGCAGACAGAGAATCAGAGGATAGGAAACGGCGTCAATTGACCGAATCTGAAAACGCTGACTCTTGTTTCAACACTGTTGAAGTGCAAACAGCATTCAGAGTGAGGCACTCAGTCTCCAGAGCTTCCAGCACTTGGCAGGCAGGCGAGTGAGATACTCTTGTCTCTACAGCCACTGTCTGGCACGCTGAGCCCAGGCTCCTCCCCCAGCTTTCTCCACCAATCAGAGGCAGTTTCGATGGGTGAATGTAAGCTAATATCAGAAGGAGGTCAGTGTATGAATGGGGTTGCCTCTGTTTTCAACAAATAGATAAAATCCTTTATAGGAGGTGTTTTCTTAAAGCATTTTGGTGGTATGTTTATAAAATCAAGTAATTCAAGGAACAAGCACTGATTGTATCTTGCGAGTATGATTATATTTAAATATATATAAATGATTCAGTGATTCACTGTGACAATCACTTGTTTAATTTCTGAATGAATTGGCTATATTAATGATCCAATGATTCACTCAAAGAGAGTCACCTTTTTTAATTTCTGAATAAATCTGAAGATATTCCATAAATTGAATGAATCTGTTAAATAAATGATTCAGTGATTCACTCATAAAGACGGTCAATTGTTTAGTTTCTAACATAATCTGTTTTGAAAGATTTGGTTATATGAATGATTTAATTATTCAGATCGTTTTGATTGTCAATGAACTAGTGTTGTTGAACACTAGAAGTGATACATATAGTGAGAGGTCGCAGTGCTGTTGGACTGAATATATGCTGCTTAGCCAATCAAATTCGAGGACCAGAACTAATTGTTGATTAATATAAGTTATTGCCTGCTGTTTTATTTAAAGATTCGAATTAGCATCTAACAAATCACCTCATTCGCATTTTACGAATGCTTAATGAGGCTCATGAATCAGAGCTGACTCCTCTCTCTTTAGCCTATTGATTATACAGTTTTATGTCCAAACGTAGAAAATCAATTACAGTCAAAAGAGCCTGAAGAAAGGGACTGACCCCTTCTGTGATCACCACATGGGGATAGACACTATGAATACTACACAAACAACAGCTAATCCAGTTTAGTGAAGAGGTGAGACAAACGGGTTTTCGTTGAGCAAAAAAAATAGAAACTGGAAAAGAAGAAATTGAACGAGATTTGTAAAGCTGATATGTTAAGCAAAAAATTTTTTTTCTGCGAGAACTGATTGACATTGCAGTAACATAAACGATATTAAATAATCTGACTAATGCTTAATAATGATCCTAAAGTGTATAATATATGCACACTTTCAATCCCCTGAAACTGAGCATATTGAAATCTTAATTTGTAAGATTGTCTCATCTATCTCAAAGGAAGACATAGCCTCCAAGCAAAATCTACACACAATCCACATAATGCCATATTCATTTCACATTCAGATAAATTGTTGATGCTAAATAAATAAATAAATAAATAAAAGAACATAAAAAAGGAAAGGAAATGATTAAAAACACCAACATTTAGAGGCAAAATTTAAATAGCAAAGTTGCAATAATGAAAAAAAGCACAACTGTTATATAACATACAAGCCCACCCACTTTGTTTCTTGTGAAACCCCTAAGCAAGTAGGCTGAATGTTGGATATGTTCTTATCAGAGCAGCCCTCTTACACTCTTTATAGCTTCATAAGTCAGAGGTATTCCTACAGATGCATGTCACTAAATTCTAGAATTCTCCACATTGTAAACTAGAAGGTTGAAACTTTAGAATGTTCATCTCACACCAGCACTGTGTTTATGCTCTAAAGTGTCATGACCATGCTACTCCTCACTGACCCCCAGTGTAATAAATGCATAAAAATATGAAAAATATTATGTGCTTCTATAGACCTATATCCACACAGACATCCACATCATATCCTATATCATCGTCTGGTCTTGATACATTAAATGGCCATGTTTTCAAGTGTAGTTCTGCAAGCCTTGAGATTTTTAACATCCACAGTTCTATATACAGCATGCCCTGTCCTTGAGCTAAACACCACATAGAATGTTTTATTTAAAAGAAAGAGAAAAAAAAAGTGCGCAGAAAGAGCTGCAGTAGAAGATTGTTCTAAAGTAATACATTGTACTTGTGAATGTAAGAAATATTTCACATTCATTTATAAAATCATCAATAATAGAGCATAATTCAACACACACAAACATGTCGGCACAAATTGATTTTTCTGGCGGCATTGACACTGCTACTAAAAAATTTATTTGGATTTTTAAATAATAATTGTAATAAAAAATGTAAGTAGTATATTATTTCTTCAAGTCAAAACAGGTTTTGTGTTATAAAAAAGAGGACCCTTTAACTGGATTGTCAGTTAAAAGAAGAAACATGAACAATTAAATATATAGGCCTATTCTCAAATGTTCTTTCTTTCTAGCAATGCAACATGAAATAAAGACTATTTGGTTGAGTAATATGCTTTTATTGAACTTCAAGTACAATACTCTCTGTTAGCTCTGCCCGTTGGGTGGTACAGAATAATGGGGTCAACCTTGGGGGGATGTTGATGTTCTGGTGCCACTCACTTCTTTCTAGTAGGTCAATTGCAGAGGACAAAAAAATTCCACATTTCAAAGGCCACTGTTTTATGTCATGAAGACATGCCACTTTAAGGGCAAAGGTCATTTCAATCTGTCATCCAAACTTGCATGCCTGATCCACCCCTGGCATCAGCTGAAATGTCTAGTCAGACTTCTTCCATTCCATCGTCTCTGTGTCCTACAAAAATAGAAGTACTGATTAATGTAACTGTAACATCCTTTTTACAAAATGGAAGCAGACAGAAATTCTATCTGTATGTAAGGCAATTTGATGCATGTGTTGTAACAGAGTACAGCACTCAAAAGTTACAGTAGAGTACACTGAGGTACACCTACCTGTTTTCCTCCCTGAAGGTTCTTATGATCACGGCGACGGTGAAGCAACTTAAGTTTGGCTGAACTCATTGCCCAGCCTCCCTCATAGTCATACCATGGACAAGGACGTGGTCAGCTAGTGGCACGAATTTAATCTGAGACTCCTTGTCTCCTTGCCCCTCATCCTCTTCCTTCACCTCTTCCTCCACTCCTTACTGCTCTTGCTCATCCTCTTCCTCCTCCTCCTCCTCTCTGGTGTCCTCGGCCTTTTCAATCACATCCCTCTGGATCCATTGTTCCAAAACTGAATGAACTGACTTGGGCTCTTTTATCTATCTATTGAAGGTTCTGATTGGTGTGTGATCAATTTTGACTCTTAGTGTTTCCGCGTGGGTAATTGTTTGCTAATTGAGCTCAAGCTATGCTGACTTGAGTGAACAATATTGAATGCTAGTGCTTTCTAAATGACAACATGGTCTAGGCAATGAGAAATGGAGGTATTTGTGTGTAAAGTGTAGATTCATGTGTCAAAAAGGGGAATAGTGTTTATAGTTTAGGGAAATGGGTGTGCTTTTTGATAAATGGCGTTATGGTTTTGAAATTGTAGTTCAAAAGCCTGGTGATAGTGTTTAAGCAATCGAGAAAAACTGTAAAAGACAAAGACAAATGAGCTGTCATTAAAAAGATCTAACTGAGGCTATAAGTGGGTTTTCTGTTAACATTCACTCATATTCTCTGCAATATTTGTGCAAACTATTACAAATGACTCTCAACCTAACCTAACATATAACATAAAATAACATAACATAGCATAACATAACATAAAACATAACATAACAAAACATACCTGACATAACAGAACACATTTTAAAATTGATCATTGATAGGTAATTAATTATTCCATCTTACCAGTAATTTTATAGTTGAAGGGAGAGCAAAAGCAAAAATCATCCTCGCAATATTGATGCTAAAGTTAGGAAGCGGTTAGGTGAAGGGATATAAAGATTTGTTCTCTATGTTTGTCACATGAAAAATGAACGAAAGAATCCGGAGGTTAACTAATTATTTGTGTTTCTCATAATTTATCTTTGGCTGCATAGTAATGATTTCCTAATGATCAAAGACTGTGTATGTGAATGTGTAGAGGGAATTTGGTTATTGAAATTATAAAGTTTTAGCATTCAAATAAACAAAATGACTTTAATAAAGATTAGTTCATTTTACTTGATGAGGTTGAACAAGAGAGTCTGTGTGAGCCACACTATCTGGGCACTAAATGATACTGACAATCGAACTTAATTAATAAGTAAATAAGAACTTAATAAAATTAACAAATTATTAAATGTAGCATATAGCTGACAAAGTTATAAGTCTGTAAGGGATAATGTCAGGCATTACTGCAAAATAAACTCTGACAGGGTAATATGCCAAATATAAAATAAATATTAGAGAAATCTACCAAAGTTCAGGTCTTGGTGCATTTACTGTGATAAATGATAAGTGATAAATGTGCTGTGCTGTGCTGTGCTGGGCTACAATGGCCTAGATAATTTAGTCATCTACTTGACTTCCCACTGATGGAGATGTAAATGAATTTGTGTCTGAACAATAAACAGCAATGCTTTGCTGCATACCAAATAGACATTTGTCACACTGATATTATGAAAGCAATTGGATTAATTAGAGTATTCTCTTACATGAGATACTTCATAATAAGTTAATTTAGTTCCTCAAATATGTTTATCTCAGGCAGTGTTCGAATTGTGTCAAAGCTCTTGGGGGGTCCCAAGGTTATTTTCTGGGATTTTATCGATAACGATCGATAATCAGACAATATTTTGCTGAGTGTGTTGCGCTTCAGGACTGCCATGGACAGCTGACTCTGTGTGGTGGACAGAAATTAATCTTTTCAAACAAGTTTAAAATGAATTTGACACTTTATGGGCATTTTTACCTTTGTAAAGCCTTTTTTTTTCTAGAAGTGGGCCTTACATTTAATCAATAAAGTCAATTACAATAATAAGACATTTGCGGCTGTTACCAAACAAATAAAATCATTATTAACAAAATTAATATTTAAAATTTTCTGTCCCCATATCTTGAATTTTGGGAGCACTCTAAATGCATTTTATTATACTGAATCATGCAGTGAAGGAACACACTCTAAATGAGCATTCAGTCTAGCTAGTGTTTAAGCACTCATAACTCCTCTTATAATCAATGAAGCTGTCCATACACGGTATGATAAATTAATCTTACATCATAGGTACATCGGCACTTTGTTGCTTATGATGAGGGAATTCGCGAGTTTCAGTCTGAACAAAACTCTGTGGTTTCAGGGATGACTAGTCTGAACGCCTCAGATTGGCTACTGCAACAAGCTCAACAGAATCGTGTGTAATTGGTTATAATGAGCAACGCTGTAAAAACGCGTAAAAATAAAATATGATGTAACATATGCAGGTCTAAATTTTGGTTTAAATCAGGACTTTTTAAACTTGTGCAATGGGACTGTGAGCTTGTCTTTATATAAATCAATGTGTGTTTACTTGATGAGATAAATGGCTCTGAAGCCTTTGTGGAGTTGTAAATTCCTTTGATTTTCTCACAAGCACCATTACATTTTAGCCATTTGCTCAATTTTCAGCTTGCATTTAACTATCCTAAATTCACACAATAGCAATACATAATATTATTATTATACCATTTTTGCAAAACGTGACAAAATTGCATTGATTGGAAAATATGAACAAGAAGAAATAACAAAAGAAATGTATATAAAAGAAAAAATAAATCCCACCAACCCCACATCCTGTCAGCTTCAATGATTTTAACAGGATTTGTTAAAACCTACTTTCCTCAGATGAACTACCAAGGAAATAGAATCAAATTAAACAAAATCAGGAAAATGTTATTTAAATTGCACAGGAAATCAACTAATCGAACATACAAACAACTAATTTGGTTCTTAGAAACATCGCAGTATGACTTAAAGTAAAAAAAGATGACAGATAAAAGAAGTTATCAAACCAGTTTTGCTCCTTCAGGGGCACATCAACTATTCAGTTAAACAAAACCGTCATTCCTGATGTGTGCACTCTTGTAACTTCTGAAGACGTTATGTTTAAAAGTCTGTATTATTATGGATTTTCATTGTTCCTTATTCATAACTGTTAGAGTGTCTGCATGTGCTGCATGTGTCTAATGGAAGACCCTGCTCACCAATAAACTGAATACTGTTGTTTCAAGGATTTTATGCTCCTGTTGTTTCATCTGTCAATGTTCTGTACATCTGTCTGTACTTCACATTTAAAAATGCTTTAACACTGCTATACTGGGAACATAAGCAATTTCAGACCCATTTATGATTAAAATCCGCTCTAAGGTTTGAAGATCCTTTCACCTTCACTTCAGATCCTGGCAGATGTGATGACTGATTTGGCTAAAGATGTACTGACACTGACTGCTCTTCTCGTCCTGATTCTCTTCTGTCCCTGCTGTCATAAGCGGTATTCCTATTACATCTCTCTCTAACCTTAAAACCGGCACAATTAGGCAATTAAAAACACTTCTGTTAGTTATATTTGTATAACTAAACAATACAGGTCAATCTGCATATTATTTAGAATTCATAGGGACCGTTTTTGCAGGAAATTGAGCATTTCAAAAAACTTTCCCTTGATATGAGAAATTTTACAGCATGCTACGAGATTGAAATAATTGTCTTATTGTTTGTTACTAGAGATGAAATACAGTAATTTTACTGGAGACAATAAAGCATAAAAAGCAATTTACCATCAACAAAGAAAATTCTCTCTGAGCTGTGGAGTGTGCAGTTGATTCACAACGAGCCCATTACTCACAGATTCTTCATAAGAAGTAATATTTGTATCTTTTCTGAGTTACATAACACAAGTTTATCTCTGTGTCAAACCAGCTGCACAGAAACAAGGATTTATTCCTTGTCATGACATGACAGCATATTGTTTGGAGAGAAACAGATTTTCCATGATTATAATGCTTGTTGGTGAAACATTGACAGACTGACTGGTAATTTTTTAGGAAGAAAATTACATCTCAAAATAACTGAAAGATCCTCAAGATTTTTGAGATCCAGTGTGGGATAAAATGTCATGTGAGAATTTTAATTTTCCACACACTGTCTTTATACAATTAAGCTCAAATGTGTTTAACATCAAAACCGCCGATGTTTTTAAAACACCTTTAAACCATACCCCTTTTCAACTGTTATGACTTATTTTTCCAGATAAAATCTTGGAAGATTTAATTAAATTCTTACATCACTGGCAAAGCCCTGAGAAAGGCCTTTGGACAACCCAATCTCACAGGAAAACAGAAGTATTTTATGAGGTGGTGATTTTGTATGAATTTCTATGATGTGAATTGTACGAAAATGTATGATTTAACAAAAAAGAAAGGTCAGCATGAAGGTCCACACCTAAACGTAACCATCACTGGGGCATATAAGCAGATACAAAACATACAAATTAGCCACCAATTCAGCAGATAGTTACAAATTGCCATGAGATTGTGTTAATTTGGATAATACTCTATCAAATATAAGCCAATCTTTGTAGCCAATTAACAAATTTTGCTTTCTTACAGTTAAGGAAAAAAAGTCAACTGTGTTGCTGAGCATTTTTTTATTTTTTTTCTAGTCCATCCTTGTAGAAATAATGCGGTATTTTCTGCCGGCTTTAAACCAAAAATATTTTGATCATTCAAAATGCGAATCAGTAAGAGTTCTGCAACAACAAGTGAATGAAAACAAAACAAAACAAAACAAAAACGGACATCCTTGGCATATCCCACTGTAGATCCCAAATATTTAGATGGATGTTTACTCATTTAAAACAACAGAACCTTTAATATCCTTTTAAAACAAACTATCTGCATTAATTACATTATTACCAAAGCAAGCACAAAAACTAAAAACTGTACAATATTACAGTTTTTTCAAAATGCTTACACAGTTTTTGAAACTATGGCTCCATTTCTCAAAACTCTACACACAAAACAACAAAACACACACACAACATACAAAACGTCACACACATCTTGCAAAAGCAAACACTTCTTTGAAAACTGTTTTAACTCTTCTAAAAATGGTATTGTTGCATAGTAACTCTACACACAAACATAAAATAAGTAGCCACATACACGCCAAATTACACACAGATGTGAAAAATGTAAAACACTACTCTCGTGTGTCTTTTGCTTGTTCAGAGTGCAGTGAAGAACAGGAGTTTGTCATAGCACTCGCACATACTGTACATGCATATGCACATATACACTGTATATACAGTATGTATGACTGTTGAATTTTACACAGTTATGCAACTGAACTGAATCAATACTGAACTGACTTGAGCTGTCTGACAGGGTAATATGCCAAATATAAAATAAATATTAGAGAAATCTACCAAAGTTCAGGTCTTGGTGCATTTACTGTGATAAATGATAAGTGATAAATGTGCTGTGCTGTGCTGTGCTGGGCTACAATGGCCTAGATAATTTAGTCATCTACTTGACTTCCCACTGATGGAGATGTAAATGAATTTGTGTCTGAACAATAAACAGCAATGCTTTGCTGCATACCAAATAGACATTTGTCACACTGATATTATGAAAGCAATTGGATTAATTAGAGTATTCTCTTACATGAGATACTTCATAATAAGTTAATTTAGTTCCTCAAATATGTTTATCTCAGGCAGTGTTCGAATTGTGTCAAAGCTCTTGGGGGGTCCCAAGGTTATTTTCTGGGATTTTATCGATAACGATCGATAATCAGACAATATTTTGCTGAGTGTGTTGCGCTTCAGGACTGCCATGGACAGCTGACTCTGTGTGGTGGACAGAAATTAATCTTTTCAAACAAGTTTAAAATGAATTTGACACTTTATGGGCATTTTTACCTTTGTAAAGCCTTTTTTTTTCTAGAAGTGGGCCTTACATTTAATCAATAAAGTCAATTACAATAATAAGACATTTGCGGCTGTTACCAAACAAATAAAATCATTATTAACAAAATTAATATTTAAAATTTTCTGTCCCCATATCTTGAATTTTGGGAGCACTCTAAATGCATTTTATTATACTGAATCATGCAGTGAAGGAACACACTCTAAATGAGCATTCAGTCTAGCTAGTGTTTAAGCACTCATAACTCCTCTTATAATCAATGAAGCTGTCCATACACGGTATGATAAATTAATCTTACATCATAGGTACATCGGCACTTTGTTGCTTATGATGAGGGAATTCGCGAGTTTCAGTCTGAACAAAACTCTGTGGTTTCAGGGATGACTAGTCTGAACGCCTCAGATTGGCTACTGCAACAAGCTCAACAGAATCGTGTGTGATTGGTTATAATGAGCAACGCTGTAAAAACGCGTAAAAATAAAATATGATGTAACATATGCAGGTCTAAATTTTGGTTTAAATCAGGACTTTTTAAACTTGTGCAATGGGACTGTGAGCTTGTCTTTATATAAATCAATGTGTGTTTACTTGATGAGATAAATGGCTCTGAAGCCTTTGTGGAGTTGTAAATTCCTTTGATTTTCTCACAAGCACCATTACATTTTAGCCATTTGCTCAATTTTCAGCTTGCATTTAACTATCCTAAATTCACACAATAGCAATACATAATATTATTATTATACCATTTTTGCAAAACGTGACAAAATTGCATTGATTGGAAAATATGAACAAGAAGAAATAACAAAAGAAATGTATATAAAAGAAAAAATAAATCCCACCAACCCCACATCCTGTCAGCTTCAATGATTTTAACAGGATTTGTTAAAACCTACTTTCCTCAGATGAACTACCAAGGAAATAGAATCAAATTAAACAAAATCAGGAAAATGTTATTTAAATTGCACAGGAAATCAACTAATCGAACATACAAACAACTAATTTGGTTCTTAGAAACATCGCAGTATGACTTAAAGTAAAAAAAGATGACAGATAAAAGAAGTTATCAAACCAGTTTTGCTCCTTCAGGGGCACATCAACTATTCAGTTAAACAAAACCGTCATTCCTGATGTGTGCACTCTTGTAACTTCTGAAGACGTTATGTTTAAAAGTCTGTATTATTATGGATTTTCATTGTTCCTTATTCATAACTGTTAGAGTGTCTGCATGTGCTGCATGTGTCTAATGGAAGACCCTGCTCACCAATAAACTGAATACTGTTGTTTCAAGGATTTTATGCTCCTGTTGTTTCATCTGTCAATGTTCTGTACATCTGTCTGTACTTCACATTTAAAAATGCTTTAACACTGCTATACTGGGAACATAAGCAATTTCAGACCCATTTATGATTAAAATCCGCTCTAAGGTTTGAAGATCCTTTCACCTTCACTTCAGATCCTGGCAGATGTGATGACTGATTTGGCTAAAGATGTACTGACACTGACTGCTCTTCTCGTCCTGATTCTCTTCTGTCCCTGCTGTCATAAGCGGTATTCCTATTACATCTCTCTCTAACCTTAAAACCGGCACAATTAGGCAATTAAAAACACTTCTGTTAGTTATATTTGTATAACTAAACAATACAGGTCAATCTGCATATTATTTAGAATTCATAGGGACCGTTTTTGCAGGAAATTGAGCATTTCAAAAAACTTTCCCTTGATATGAGAAATTTTACAGCATGCTACGAGATTGAAATAATTGTCTTATTGTTTGTTACTAGAGATGAAATACAGTAATTTTACTGGAGACAATAAAGCATAAAAAGCAATTTACCATCAACAAAGAAAATTCTCTCTGAGCTGTGGAGTGTGCAGTTGATTCACAACGAGCCCATTACTCACAGATTCTTCATAAGAAGTAATATTTGTATCTTTTCTGAGTTACATAACACAAGTTTATCTCTGTGTCAAACCAGCTGCACAGAAACAAGGATTTATTCCTTGTCATGACATGACAGCATATTGTTTGGAGAGAAACAGATTTTCCATGATTATAATGCTTGTTGGTGAAACATTGACAGACTGACTGGTAATTTTTTAGGAAGAAAATTACATCTCAAAATAACTGAAAGATCCTCAAGATTTTTGAGATCCAGTGTGGGATAAAATGTCATGTGAGAATTTTAATTTTCCACACACTGTCTTTATACAATTAAGCTCAAATGTGTTTAACATCAAAACCGCCGATGTTTTTAAAACACCTTTAAACCATACCCCTTTTCAACTGTTATGACTTATTTTTCCAGATAAAATCTTGGAAGATTTAATTAAATTCTTACATCACTGGCAAAGCCCTGAGAAAGGCCTTTGGACAACCCAATCTCACAGGAAAACAGAAGTATTTTATGAGGTGGTGATTTTGTATGAATTTCTATGATGTGAATTGTACGAAAATGTATGATTTAACAAAAAAGAAAGGTCAGCATGAAGGTCCACACCTAAACGTAACCATCACTGGGGCATATAAGCAGATACAAAACATACAAATTAGCCACCAATTCAGCAGATAGTTACAAATTGCCATGAGATTGTGTTAATTTGGATAATACTCTATCAAATATAAGCCAATCTTTGTAGCCAATTAACAAATTTTGCTTTCTTACAGTTAAGGAAAAAAAGTCAACTGTGTTGCTGAGCATTTTTTTATTTTTTTTCTAGTCCATCCTTGTAGAAATAATGCGGTATTTTCTGCCGGCTTTAAACCAAAAATATTTTGATCATTCAAAATGCGAATCAGTAAGAGTTCTGCAACAACAAGTGAATGAAAACAAAACAAAACAAAACAAAAACGGACATCCTTGGCATATCCCACTGTAGATCCCAAATATTTAGATGGATGTTTACTCATTTAAAACAACAGAACCTTTAATATCCTTTTAAAACAAACTATCTGCATTAATTACATTATTACCAAAGCAAGCACAAAAACTAAAAACTGTACAATATTACAGTTTTTTCAAAATGCTTACACAGTTTTTGAAACTATGGCTCCATTTCTCAAAACTCTACACACAAAACAACAAAACACACACACAACATACAAAACGTCACACACATCTTGCAAAAGCAAACACTTCTTTGAAAACTGTTTTAACTCTTCTAAAAATGGTATTGTTGCATAGTAACTCTACACACAAACATAAAATAAGTAGCCACATACACGCCAAATTACACACAGATGTGAAAAATGTAAAACACTACTCTCGTGTGTCTTTTGCTTGTTCAGAGTGCAGTGAAGAACAGGAGTTTGTCATAGCACTCGCACATACTGTACATGCATATGCACATATACACTGTATATACATATGCATATAAGCCAAGTCAGAAAGTAAGCTTTATTTGTAAAGCACTTTGTACAATATAGATACAATGTAAACGGAAATGCAAGTGTCACACCCCTGGGGCCCGTTCTTCATACGTCGCTAACTCAGCTGGATTTGATTGTTGATGATTTGGCATGATCTTGGATTGGTT
>NW_015627538.1:128935-140822 GCF_001515625.1 Sinocyclocheilus rhinocerous
ATAGATAATGGGCCCGTTCTTCGTACGTCGCTAACTCAGTTAGCTGGATTTGATTGTTGATGATTTGGCATGATCTTGGATTGGTTGGTTCTTCGAAGCTCTTTCGGGAGTTGCTGTCATAGCAACAGGTCCTTAAGCTTAAACCTGCTCGGGAGCAGGCTTATTTCATGTAAACAGGATTAGATCCCATCTTTGTAAGCAAAACTGATACTTAAAATCTGTCCCAGCCACTGTTACTTTATTAAAAGAGTACCCTACTGACCCAGGGACAGTAATTTACAATAATAATAATTAAAAAATTAATACAAAAAATATTATAATGTTGTGTAGTCATCATCTATAACACTATAGACACAGCCAGGTTTACTCGTTGAAAAATGTATTTGTGATGAAACAATTACATTATTAATAATATAAAAACAGTGCACATTTCATTTACATTTATGCAGTTTTGTTCGCTTGGCTGTTTCCAGAAATTTGTCAAGTTTTTTCATCAGGTGTCTTTTTTAATTATATGATGTCATTACGTTGCTGTCTTGCCGCCAGCCAATCGCTGCATTGCTGATCGTGGTCTCGAGTATCAATACATCTGCCCTTTTCGGGGAACACGAGAACGCGCCCTAATCAAATCCGCAAATTCGTTTGAAGAACCAAATTAGCCAGAGATCAGTTATTGCGATTAGAAGATCTGGAATCTTTCAAATCATCTCAGATGTATTAAGCGAGGTACGAAGAACGGACCCCTGGACTGTTTTTGTTGTGTTTTCATCCCTCATGTGCTCTGTGTGACCTAGTTTCTGTCTCCCATTGATTATGTCATTTAGTTCAGGTGTCTTGTCTATTATTCTCGTTTACCAATGTACTTAAGTCCCTGTCTGTTCAGTTAGTGTTTGTCCGGTCTACTACGTCCCTACATGTGTTCCTGCCTGTTCTGTTGTGGATTTACCCTTGTGTGGATTTATTAAAAGCTGTTTGCATTGCTCATCATCTTCCTCGTGCATTTCATTCCACCGTAGTGTGACAGAAGACCGGACCAAGAAGTAAAGTGCGCGGCGTGTATTTTCACGTTTTGTTTTTCTTTTTGCCAGTTTTTCTTTTGTTTTTATTATGTTCAACCCTGAGCTCAGCCAGCCATCACCCTGCTTTGCGGAGCAGTTAAGAGCCCACCGCTGACGACAGAGCTGAGGATCGCCCCGGAGCCAGAGCCCCGATCATCAGTCCAGGTGCGCGAGCCGGCTGCTAGACACACGACGGTGGAAGTGTCAGTAGGGAGCGAGGGTACAGAGGATAGCCCCGCCCACGAAGAGGATAGCCCCGAGGTTGCGCTCAGAGGACAATAATGTGGATTTATATACGGATATGCCTTGTCTTCTCCCGCCATCATTATCTGTCTGTCCCGTCATGACCACGGAGGTCGTGATTGAATCTTCCGTCAATCCTGAAATTACCACGGAGGTCGCATTTGAACTGTCTGTTTGTCTTGAACTGTCTGTCTACCTGGAATTATCTGTCTGCCCAGAACTGTATGCCTATATTATAACGACAACGGAGGTCGTTCCCCTGTTGCTGGTGCTTACGGTGCTGGATGTGGCCTTGTGGTGTGTGTGGGCGGCACACACCGTCCCTAATCCCCCTGAGCATCCTGAACTCCCGCCCAGCCTCCCTCTCCCACCACCTCTGCACCAGTACTCACCATCGCCTCCTCTGTCTCCTGGCAGCCCCTCTGCTCACCCTCAGCCCACCATCTGTGCGGTGGGATTGCCGCGGGTCTGCCAGTCTCCATCTGCATCGTGGCTGGAGGATCCCTTGTCTCCGCCTCCGAGTCCTGGACTCTGACTTGGCCCTTTGACCCAGCGGCTCCACCATGGCTCCTAACTCCCTCCTCTCCACCATGACCCATCAGTCCGCCAACTCCTCCGGGCTCCCTCGTCCCTCCAGCTTCGCCTTGGTCTGTCGTCGACCATCCACTGCCTCGTGACTCCATTCCTCCGGCTGCGCCTCGTACCTCCGGCTCTGTCGGGCTCCTCCTTCCCTCCGGTTCCACCTTGGTCCTCTGTCGCACTGGCTTCACCACGGCCTTCCAGATCCCCGCCTCCGCCTCGGTCGCTGGAGTCATCTGCTCCGCCTTTGCCCTCCGGATCCTCAATGTCACCCTGGCTCTTCGTCTCCGCCTCGGCATCCACCACCACCTGCTCCGCCGCCGTCGGTTGGCCCCCTGGAGCCGTCAGCCCTTCCTCCACCATGGCTCCTCCCTTCGTCGGCTCCACCGCGGTACCTTAAGTACCAATGTACTTAATTCCCTGTCTGTTCAGTTAGTGTTTGCCCAGTCTACTACGTCCCTATGTGTGTTCCGGCCTGTTCTGTCCTGGATTTACCCTTGTGTGGATTTATTAAAGGCTGTTTGCATTGCTCATCATCTTTCTCGTGCGTTTCATTCCACTGTAGCATGACAGCAAGGGGGTAAAAATAATTTCTTTCTAAAAAAAAAAGTTTTGATTACTAAGTGAACAAATGATGTATTAGTGTTTTCACACATTATCACTGTGTGTAGGCCATCAGTAAATGAGTGTGGCGTTAAAATTGCAGTGTTTCCCAAATTAAACAAAAGAGCTGTTAGTTTCGAATGATGTGTGTAATGTAGAGAACTGTGTTTAGAGTTTTGCAAAAAGTTTGTAAAACAATATCAAACTGAGGTTAAAGCATGTAATGTGCTTGTAGTTTTGCTGACTTGGTCTAAAGATTAGGTATATGAGTGAATGGTTTCACTAAGTGGGCCTCAAGTATCACTTTTAGTGTCTAAGCAATTTTAAAAAACTGCAAGTTTGTAATCACCACATAAACACAATTGTCCTCCAGTTATCAATTGCACGAAGATTTTTATCAGGCTGGGGACAGTTTTGATCACAGATGGCTGGCTATGACATCATGAAATGGCAAAGGCTTAGCTCATGAATGTTAATTAAGTGCAGCATGAATAATTAAACATGTTTTCAATGCTTTGATGAAACAGATCAGATCTGTAGTATAGAATTTTCTAATTGCCACTTATGCTCTCCTAAAAGACATTAAAATGATCTCAGGTTCTTAATCAGATTTTTATCAGCATTTTATTTTATCTTAAAACAAAACCATTTATGAACTACTAATACTAAATAGATTTTGTCAGTGAAAACAATTTTGTTGACTTTTGCAGATAAACAAAAGTGTACTTATGTATCAAGACGTTATAAACATGTTATGCTATAAAACATAAAATATTAAGAATTCTTAAACCATTAACTTTGTCAGCATATAAGAATGCAGATATGTAACGGGTGGTTTGAAAAACTCATTTGCTCAAAGAAATTCATATGGAATGAGCCAGCAAAGCAAATTTGTGTAAATAGCATTTAAATAGCAAAACACTGTTTTCAAATGTCTACATTTGCTTAAGTGACTTGTTGTCGTTTACTTTGTTATAACTTGTATTTAAGACCATGGTGCATGTCATATGTTAAAGACCCATTGGACTGTTCAGAAAAGTTAATTTGTGAATCTGGTTATCCATATAACTGCCATAAACACATTAAGCATGTTAATATATCCTAACTTAAGTAGCTAATTAATACTGATGTTCACCAAGCTTGGGGAATTTTAAAAGGTAACTTACAAACCATACAGGTGTGCTGTGAATATACAATTTTCACTGTGCATATAAAACACTAGGTGTTCAAGCAAGCATACCAGACTGCAAGGCCTGCTGGGATGTGATTACTGAATGCCTGTTTGAGAAAACAAACTGCTCTTCATTTTGACTGTGCGCCGGAGGAATGATTTTCAATAAACAGACCTCCTGCACTGAAGTGCAACCTTTAGACCTAGGAAAAGAAATAAAAATGTGGTATATTTATTTACGGTCACATTACATGGAATATTACAGCGGGCTAAACCACAGGCCAGCTCCTACATTTTTCATTCGTATTTGCATGTATCCGAGTTTCCTGAATCTAACGCCAGTAGCACATAGGCCACATTCACACAGTAGAAGCAGAATATGGTTCTTAGTCCTATTTTCAGTACTTAATTCAGTTACGTTCACTACTCACACCTGTAATTTTTCAGGACTCACAAACCCCATTTTCACAGTGGAACCATACAAGACTGGATGTCATACAGTACTTAATCTCCAGTGTTATGTGTGTAAACACTGCATATTTACATTTGTGGTTTCAGTAACTTACATAGACTGAGACTGAGGTATGAGCTGTGTGTCACCTAAAGGTTTTAGATCCAGTCACTGTCTTCTGAGCTGCTTTTGTCAGTTTGAGTTTTGTGAACTGTGTGAAACTCAGATGGTCTCTGGCATATACTCAGGTAGGCTATAAAATAACAGTAGTGATGTTTTAAATATTAATACTGCCTTGATGTGCTATAGCAAATAAACAATTATACTGTCAACATTTAATGAGTAATTATATTGTGAAAAATAAACCCAAATATTTATTCAATATTAAAACAAAATGATTGTTACATAAAGCAAACCACACTCATTGTCTATCAGCTGTTCATTATAATTCATTACAGATTTGCTTTCCACTCAATGATCCCAGCAGGCACAGGACGTCAATATAACGTCAGGTTGACGTTGGACATGACGTCGGACAGACGTTGCATTTTGGTTGAGAATGAAAATCGGGTTGACCTCAGTATTTGACACCAATTTGACATTGACTTAACATTGGATTTTGGTTGCACAACCTAAAAACAACAAATATCAATGTCAGCTGACGTCGGTATTGTACATCAAATTACATTAGACGTTGAATTGTCACCTGATATCGCAAACGAAATTTTACCAAATATACATCATATATTTTCTTATAGATCAGTTTTCCACAATATTTCAAAGTGACACGCCCCTTAAATGTCACAACTCAACAATTCTTGTATCAGCAAAAAGTCACAGTTTCTCACTTACAAATACAACTTTGGTCATTCATGCACTTGTATGTAATATTATGTAATTACGATATCTCCAACTCTCTTGAATTACTTTAGTCACCACCACTATGGTTACAGTTGCTATTCACAGCTATCATACGAATATAAAATGGGACTGACGTAAGTTATTAATTCTTATAGTAACGGCTGGAATACTGTGTGCAAATTGTTGTGTAAATGGACAGTTCGTGAGTTGTTATAAAATACAGTTGTCAATCTCAGACACTGACTGTGTGCGATACTGCTTAAAAATTATGCGTCAGTAGGTTTTCTGAGCCCCTTGTATGGTTTAGGGGCCCGTCTATGAGATTGCTAGAAATCTGAGCCCTCACTCCCACTTTTTTTGGTGACACTCCTCTTAAGGGCCGTGTACACCAAGGTCAATAACTATAATGATAAATATAACTATGATGTTATAATAATCATTCTAATTCTAAGAGAGTCGCTACACAATATAAGCTATAACAACAACAACACAGAGAAGCAATTTGATTATGTCATGGTTTGCCTACTGTGTCGGAACGAAGGAGCGCGGAGATGATGGAGGGAAATGAGGAACAATCTTTATTAATCCACATAAAGACATACATGGGCAGGAACACACACGTAGACGTATAAGACTGGACGCAGGACTCAGGAATGCACAGGGCTTAAATTCAGGAAATAAATGGGGAACACCTGGAAACAATTAAACATAATCAAACACGGGAGAAACTGGGTCATGGGGAGCACATGGGGAGCAAAACACAAGACACGGAATACAGGGGCAGTCCAAGGGCGTGACATTACCTCCACCTCCCAGAAGGCGCATCCACGCACCTCATAACTTCTCTCTCTGGGCTGGTCTCTCTAGCAGACTCAGGGGCTGAAGCCAACACTGGAGCGGACTCAGGGGCTGGAGCAGACACTGGAGCGGACTCAGGGGCTGGAGCCAACACTGGAGGGACTCAGGGGCTGAAGCCTACACTGGAGCGGACTCAAGGGCTTGAGCCGACAGCCTTTTCTTCCTCTGGAGCCGACACTGGAGTGGGCTCAGGGGCTGGAGCTAACACTGGAGCAAACTCAGGGGCTGGAGCAGACACTGGAGCGGACTCAGGGGCTGGAGCCAACACTGGAGGGACTCAGGGGCTGGAGCCAACACTGGAGGGACTCAGGGGCTGGAGCCGACACAGGAGCGGACTCAAGGGCTTGAGCCGACAGTCTTTTCCTCCTCATATTCCTCCTTTGATTTAGGGTTAAGGAGCGGGCTGCTGTCAGCTGAGGGCTTGGGGTTGAATTGGCCGGCAGGCTTGACAATGAAATGGCTGGTGGGCTTGACTGCGGAGCGGCCCGCGGGCTTGAGAGTGTAGCGGCCGGCGGACGTGACATCGGAGCGGCCGGCAGGCTTGAGACAGTAGCGGTTCTGGATCGGGGCCGGACGCTCTCCAGACACTCTCTTTTGTCGCTCTCTTTTGTCTCAACTGTACCCATATAGGTGTAATGAACCTTTTTGAAATCTATGTCCATCAAAATAGAACTCAACAACCAGTCGTTGTACCAGAGAAAAGAACACTTCCTTTATTACAATTGGAAATAAATAAAGCTTCTAAAAAGGCACAGGTGCGAGTATGAGGACGGAAGAAAAAGGCACGGGACAACACGCAGTCCCCCACGTCAATTCATCTACACACACACACACAGTGAGTCTTCAAATTCAATACATTAATACAGTCTTGCTCCCTGTTGAAAACAGCACATCAACCTACACTGCACACATAATTTTACACATAAGTTTACTGTGGAGACGTGCTGAAATCGCGTTTGGTCTCGTACTGTATCGCGTACCTTGTCAGTGTCGTGCGCTTTGTTTGAGTTTCTAGCTTTATTTTTTTGTTTTCATTTAAATGTTGTTTTGAAATGTTGTTGTATGCATTTGTCATTTTTATTTAATTTCTTTTATTTTCTTAAATGTGTATATATATAATATTTATAGAGTTTTAGCTTTTAGTTTTAATTATTTTTTCTTATTTGTAAGTCGCTTTGGATAAAAGCGTCTGCTAAATGACTAAAAGTAAAAGTAAAGTAATTAAGGCGTGTTACTCCATTCACTATACCCCCCGACTCCCCCTCTTACACCGATCGCCCTTCACACACCCACCCAATTCATTCTTTCATCCACACACAAGCACAGGAATAAGTTAAAACACTTCCCTCTCCCCCGGCTTGCAGGACCCAACCGTGGGGTGAAGAGTGTCCACAGCAAACAGCCAGTCAGGAGAGAAACACACGATAAGGAGGCGAGGCGGAGTTGAAGTTCACAGTTCTTTCACAACAAGTCCATTCGCATTCGGAAACAGGGAAATCACTCAAGTCCAATAGTGTAGAATCATACTCGTCGTCCTTAAGTTAGTGTGACAGTCGGGCAAAATGCCAAACAAACAATGCCCCGAGGCGATTGTGACTCTAATAGTTACACCCCCCCCCCAAATTAGTCTAACTAACTGTCTATCTTCATCTCCGGAGGGCCTATTGCCCCCGAGAGACAGCAAAACGTAACCCCACAAGTCACCACCTCGAAGAGGGCTCTTCGTGTCACACACCTCTTTTTAAAGAGTCGTTTGATGTTGTGTCCACAGGTGAATACAATCAGAGCAATCACATGATCCCCCGATAGCAACATTCTACATTACATTTAGATGGCTTCACCTTTAAGTTAGCCTCATGTAACTTACTAAAAACTTGCTCTAAACACACCAAATGTTCTTGAAACATTTTTTTCAAAAACAATTATATCATCAAGATATACCAGACGCGTAGTCCATTGAAGGTCTGCCAAAACCAGATCCATCAGCCTTTGGAAAGTAGAAGGAGAGTTACACAAGCCATAACATAAAACATTAAATTCAAACAGGTCTTGTCGTCTTATAAAAGCAGTTTTTGGCTTATCTTTGGGATCAACCTCAACCTGCCAGTATCCACTGGCCAAGTCGAGAGTAGAAAACCAGCAAGCTTTTGTTAAACTGTCCAAGGCATCATCTATCCTTGGAAGGGGATAAGCATCTTTCTGTGTAACCTGATTTAACTTCCTATAGTCAATACAAAAACGTAAACTGCCGTCTTTTTTTCTAACTGGTACCACCAGAGCGGCCCAGGGACTACAAGAAGGCTGAATGATGTGATCCGTCACTTCCTGTTGTAGATGGAGTGGAACCCGACGAGGGGCAATCTTAACTCTTTCCCCGCCATTGACGAGTTATCTCGTCTTTTAGAAGACAACGCTTCCCCGCCAAAGACGAGTTTTTACAGCTTTTCGTGTTTTCACTGTTATACACTAGGGGGCGCTATTACACATCTTCTGAATGAGTGGAGCAGCCCCTGTATCGATCTGATGACTGACTAAGTGCGTCCTACCCAAATCAGTGTCTCCTGTACTAAAAAGTTGATTATAACGCTCTAGTATTTGGCGAATAGCATGCATCTGTGCTGCATCTAAACCTCTAGAGTCCAAGCCAAGATGAGAGATCAGGGCATCAACAGACCACACATTCTTAACAGACCCCCCCCGTTCTTCTACTTCTGCCCCTTCACCCACCTCTATATTTGTGGACAAAACCCCAATTTTCATACCATCACGAAGAGTATGGGCTTCCTCAGTTACATTAATAACACGCACTGGCATAACACTAGCTGTCACTGAACACACTACACGTGCTACTAACACATCACAATGATGAGGTAGAGAAGAACCATGCTCCAACATACCCACAATCCTTCCTGATGGCGCTCCCTCGACTGAACCCAGAATTAATACTTCACAGCATGGGGGTATCCTTGTATCTCCAGCCATGAAAATCAGCTTGCAATTGTACCGAATTTTTTTTCCCCATCAGATAGTAGCATAATTCATTCAAATCCAATTTGGCACCAAATTTGACTAAAAAGTCACTACCCAATAACACTTCTCCAGGGTTAATGTCTGCCACTATACAAAATCAGCTACTACAGCCAAAGAATCAAATTGACAAGTAGTTGTCCATCGGCCTACCACTTCCATCTTCTCTCCATTTGCCACTGACAAGCTGCCATTGTACTCTACCAAATTACCTACTCCCCCAGTTACCTCCAACCAAAACTGCTTAGGTACAAATGACACTTGTGCTCCTGTATCTACCAGCAAACGTGTCTCCACCCCCCCCCCCCCGACCTTATCAAACATATAGACCCCAACTATTCCCGGCTGAGACTGACATATCTCTCCCAACCTAGACGCAGTAAAAAGAGACCTAGATGATGTATTCAAGGTCAAATCTTGTAACATTTTAACAGTAGTCTGCAAATTTTTAACTTCTTGACGAAGCCCTTCCACCATAGTTACTAAAGCTTGAATTTGTCCATCTTTTGCTGCTCCCACATTTTGCATTTGGGGAAGCGACAATACGTTCCAGATCTCTAATTAATTCCAATTCGGACGCCAAATTAATCGCCCCCTCCAAAGTGGCTGGCTTAACACTACGCAAATGAATACGTGTATCAGCACTACCTATATGTGCAATAAAATGGTCGCGGGCCAGTAAATCTCTAGTGATACTGTCTACAGAAGGATACACTTTGAAGATTAAACGTCTCAAAGCTTTACCAAACTCGCGCACCGTTTCAGTCGGCTGCCTCTTACGTGAGGAAAAACTCACCCGGTTCCAATCAGTGCTTTCACACAGCTCTAAGCATTTACCCATTGCCGCCTTCAATTGAGTAAAATTTCGCCAAGCCTCCTCAGGCAAACCGCAATAAATATCTCGCGCACGACCTGACAACAACAAGGACATAAACTTTGATTTTAGTTCATCGTCCCAGCCATTAACCCTTTAACGCATACGATCACACCGGTGTGATCAGTCTTGGCTGGTCCCTGAAGCGTACGATCACACCGGTGTGATTAGAACTTTCAGTGCATCACGTTATCAACTGTTGAATTTAAATCTGCTTTCGTGCTTTGGCTGGCGCGGAGCCAGATCGGACGAGGTGAGCGCTTGTCATATTATCACAAATAGTCAGTGTTTTCAACCATATAATGCTTATTTTAGGTTTCAGACATTTAAATACACATAAGTACTAGCAAAACCATACATTTACAGTAAGTAAAATACACGCTGATGTCTATGGAAACGGCAATAATGATCCTTACAAATATAATCTGACAAGTTTTTATTGATATCATATACAGATTGTGTAGGTAACTATAAAGTTTACTCTGCTATTCTCCCAGTTCACCGGAGACCAACTTTAACGTGTTTCAGGAGGAGAGGATGAATTTGCCTGTTGTAAATCCTACAGCTCGGATTCAGCGCGAACTAACATGGCGGCGCCCATCACCCGGTATAGATCAACTAACACGGTCGTTACCGCAGCCATTTCAAATTGATCTGCCCAATCTGACCACTCACACCCTGTGCCAGTAAATGTTTCAGGCATAAAGATAGGACGGGTCACAGCATTCAACTGCCCGGAATTCTCCATATTTATTACAAGCAGAGTATTAGAACCGCTCGCCCCCTCTGATTGTGGCTCTGACATTTTGACGGACACTAGACTATAAAATGGTTCAACCAGATTTCATTAATCCCACCGCCGCCACCAGTGTAATGAACCTTTTTGAAATCTATAGCCGCGTTTCCACTGCAGGAACTTTCCCCAGGAACTAGGGACTTTGGGCCGGTACTCAGTGTGTTTCCACCGTTTTTAGTTCCAGAACTAAATGTACAGTACTAAAGTACTGGGACGATTTTGCACGAACTATTTCTCAGTACCATTTAAAGGGTTGCATTTGCGCCGAGAGTGTGTACTACTTATGTCACGATTAGTACCAGTTGTGCTGGTTAGACCCTGCTCCGGAGAAGGAGCTAATTTGGTTCTCGAAAAAGGCAGTCCGGTACTAAAATCGCACCCAGTTCCGGCGGTGCGAAAACGCCAAAAAGTGGGTAGTTCCACAATTAGCTCTGGTACTATGAAAAGGTTCCTGCGGTGCGAAAGGCCCTATAGTCAGCTGTTCTGGAACTTCTGCCAGACTAGGCCACTGAATTAGACACGCCCACTTCCTCAAAACTCCGCCCACAAAAAGTTCGTTTTGGGTAAATCTTAACAGGTAATCTTTGGTCTTTATTCTCTTAATCTATTAATATGTTAAAATTAAAATGAAAACAGGCAATGTTTTATATAATATTTCGTTTCATTGTAATGTAGGCCATGTAACGTTACGTTATCTGAACATTTCTGCGGCTATTAATATGTTTAAATGAAAACGAAAAGGGGCAGTGGTGTTTGATATATTTCGTCTTATTGCTAATACAGTGAGGAAAATTTCAGTAGCCAAGGTGAGCTGACTGATGTTATCAAGTACGCTGCTGTTTGCAGAATTACCGGAATTTCGGAATTCCGAAATTTGCGTACTTGGTATTGAAACGCGCACAGACCTACGTCACCAGACTATTTGAGATACCCCTCGCTGGAGACTGTAGCGCGGTGACGTCACGTATGTGTTTACCGCGCATGCGCAAAGTGACGTAAGGTATGTCTATAACACGCATGCGCATTAACGTGGTGACAGCGCATGCGTGTGTAATTTGCATTGCGTGGTGACGTAACACGTCATTAAAACGCATGCGCATACTTAACAGAATACTCTAATAAAATGTATTAGTATTAAAAAAAACGCTACGGTGAAAAAAAAGAAGAAAAAAAACAGTAAATTGTAGTACAGCACATATCTAGGATTTTAATCATGTATCATCTGAGGTAAAATTATACGGAATTACAGAGTTTATTCTGTAATATCTGTGTAGTATTTTATTTACAATTTATTAACATTCTGTTGCACTATACTTCACTGTGTATATTGTAACATTACTCTACACTTTAATGGCACCTTATATAT
>NW_015627538.1:140835-141278 GCF_001515625.1 Sinocyclocheilus rhinocerous
GACCTTACGTCACTTTGCGCATGCGCGGTAAACACATACGTGACGTAGGTACGTGACGTCACCGCGCTACAGTCTGCAGCGAGGAGTACTTCACTATTTGCCTAATCTTCTAGGTACTTTAGACCGCGATTGAAACGCAGACAGTAACCGGTCTGGGGGGAAAAAAGATCCTGGTACAGTTGATCCGTGTATTTTCGGTGGAAACGCGGCTTATGTCCATCAAAATAGAACTCAACAACCAGTCGTTGTACCAGAGAAAAGAACACTTTAAAAAAACAATAGTTTGAACAGAACCCTTTTCTATTCTAACACAACAATGCCTCTGTGTATAAGGCAAGGTTTAAAAAAAAAAAAAAAAATTAAGCAGAACAACTGTTTTCAACACTGACATAAATGTTTCTTGAGCAGCAAATCAGCATATTAGAATAATTTCTGAAGGATCA
>NW_015627538.1:141333-141812 GCF_001515625.1 Sinocyclocheilus rhinocerous
TCTTCCACACTGACTGAATCAATCCTTTTTTTTAACCTTGCCTTATACACAGAGGCATTGTCATGTAAGAATAGAAAAGGGTCCTGTTCAAACTATTGGTATAAAATTAGAAGCACACAATTCTCTAAAATATCCTTATATGCTTAAATATTAAGATCTGTACTCATGGAAATTACTAAAGTAGTCAAACCTGTTCATTAGAAGGGGGTGTCCCAATACATTTGGCAATATAGTGTACAAGCCAACCTAGCTATTCAAAATCTTTGTCTGCAATTTAATAATACTGACCTATTAGCCTACTTTTGCTATTGCTTTTGAGCATTAGGTATCAGTAACATAATTCATTCAGAACCTGTTTTATGGACATAGACTATATCTATATCATCTATATCTGCCTTCCAGTCTATAAGGTCCCCTTCAAAGTCCAGCAGTCACAGATACACAGTAAGCTCACCCTCAGCCATGGTGCAGTGGGCGGA
>NW_015627538.1:142012-142785 GCF_001515625.1 Sinocyclocheilus rhinocerous
GTGTTAGAATAGAAAAGGGTCCTGTTCAAACCATTGGTATAAAATTAGAAGCACACAATTCCCTAGAATATCATTATATGCTTAAACATTAAGATTTGTACTCGTGGATATTACTAAAGTAGTCAAACCATTTCATTAGAAGGGGGTGTCCCAATACTTTTGGCAATATAGTGTACAAGCCAGCCTAGCTATTCAAAATCTTTTTCTGCAATTTAATAATATTGACCTATTACTTTTGCTATTGCTTTTGACCATTAGGTATCAGTAACATAATTCATTCAGAACCTGTTCTATGGACATATACTTTCTGTACCACACCATTCTGCTGATACGGAATGAGTTTGACTACTTAATCAGTTATGTTAATAGAACTGCTTCACTGGGGCAAACAAACAAAAAATCCTAAAATAATAAATAGGATACCCCACAGCAGCATTTCCAGCAGTATCCTACATTTCTGAATCATGATCTTACTCAGCTAAATGTGACTATTAGCTTAACAGCTGTATTCCTTGTTTGCTAGCTACCTATGCACATATAGCATACAATGTTAAAAATGTTCTACATTATGAACCTTAACCCAAAAACCTTTAGTTTCATACACTGTAGATAATTGTGACCCTGCCTGTGGAAACCCAGCTAAAGTATTTTTTTTAAACTCAGTAATTCACTCCTTGATTTGCTTAATAAAAGCCTCCTTTGAGATAGTTTTGACAGACATGTTTATTGTGTATTATTTTCAACGTGTTTATTGCTAAGTTTAGTGTGGCAAA
>NW_015627538.1:149514-164119 GCF_001515625.1 Sinocyclocheilus rhinocerous
TTTTTTTTTTAACCTTGCCTTATACACAGAGGCATTGTCGTGTTAGAATAGAAAAGGGTCCTGTTCAAACCATTGGTATAAAATTAGAAGCACACAATTCCCTAGAATAGCATTATATGCTTAAACATTCAGATTTGTACTCTTGGAAATTACTAAAGTAGTCAAACCTGTTCATTAGAAGGGGGAGTCCCGATACTTTTGGCAATATAGTGTACAAGCCAGCCTAGCTATTCAAAATCTTTGTCTGCAATTTAATAATATTGACCTATTACTTTTGCTATTGCTTTTGACCATTAGGTATCAGTAACATAATTCATTCAGAACCTGTTTTATGGACATAGACTTTCTGTACCACACTATTCTGCTGATATGGAGTTTGGAGTTTGACTACTTAATCAGTTATATTAATAGAAATGCTTCACTGGGGCAAACAAAAAAATCCTAAAATAATAAATAGGATACCCCACAGCAGCATTTCCAGCAGTATCCTACATTTCTGAATCATGATCTTACTCAGCTAAATGTGACTATTAGCTTAACAGCTGTATTCCTTGTTTGCTAGCTACCTATGCACATATAGCATACAATGTTAAAAATGTTCTACATTATGAACCTTAACCCAAATACCTTTAGGTTATCACTGTAGATAATTGTTACCCTGCCTGTGGAAACCCAGCTAAAGTATTTTTTTTAAACAGTGGATGAGTAATTCACTCCTTAATTTGTTTAATAAAAGCTTCCTTTGAGATCGTTTTGACAGACATGTTTATTGTGTATTATTTTCAACGTGTTTATTGCTAAGTTTAGTGTGGCAAAATAGAAGCGCAGCCGTAATTCGCTTGCAGTGCATCTGGTTGCCATGACAACCTCAGGTGCTTCCTGCTGCTGCTCTATGTAATCAGAGTGTGAATTTGTAGATTTTCTATACCAAAACTAAAATGTGTTTAAAAGTGCGACTGACCAAATCGTCCGGCTCATTTTGCCAACCCCTTGAACTCGAAGACATCTCTAATTTGACAGTTTACCATCTGATCTCACTCAGTGACTCTAGGCTACGTAGGACGGGACGAAACCATGCAGTGAATGGGAGGAGATAATTTTGCCGGAAATGCAAATTTTTTATTTGTAACTCTTTGGTAGATACATTTATAATTTCCATTACATTACTACCACTACTGTTACTACTAATAAAACAGATCTCTGGGGGCCCCAAAAGTGCGTGGGCCCTTAGAATCATCCTACCCCCCCCCCTTAGCGGTGTCAAAACATCTCTCAAAATACTTGCTACTGATGTGAAAAACGCAAAAAATCGAACCCCATCCGAATGTTTTTATGATGGATGAAAGTTTCTGAGACAGTGTGTAAACGTGATTGACACAACATGAGATCGTAATTATGTTTTTTTTTTTTACATTTCAGACTCAGTGTGCAATGCCCTTAAACCTAACCACTTCTCAACCATATAAAACACAACACGAGTGAAAGTACAGTCACAGGTATTTATTGCATAAATTGACCAAAAACACAGAATTAGGATTTACTAAGCAAATTACAATACTGCTTAGTAATTTACTGACTTTTTTAAAACATAAAAATAAGATATTTAAACCTTCAACTAAACCTTTAAAATGAACTAGATATCTGCACTACTGGCAGAACAGGCGTACATTCAGGGCTATTTATACAGAATATAAATAGCCCTATGTTCTCAAAAGAAAACAAGCACAACTGCTTCTTCAGTTTCAATCTTCATTCCAGTAATACCTAATATTACTAATATAATATCGGTCTTTAAATGCGAGATATTTAAAGTGTACCTAAAGTATACTTGCAATAGTTCCACTTTAGCACAATCAAATTTACTTCAGTTCAGCTTTAGTTGGACTTCAGCACTACTACCTCACAATTAAAGTGCATTAAGTACAAAATTAGTTGTTCCAATTTAGCAGACTTTAAGTAAACCAGTTTAGTACATTAAAAGTACAGTTGCAGGGTGTTTTATCAACTACATATATATGTAAATGTATTTGTAGTATACTTAGCATGAAATAAATGTATTTCAAATACATTTTAGTATAAATTATTTTTCACTAGTGTTCATTGACTTTGTATAAATAGCCCTGAATGTACGACTGTTCTGCCAGTAGTGCAGATATCTAGTTCATTTTAAAGGTTTAGTTGAAGGTTTAAATATCTTATTTTTATGTTTTAAAAAAGTCAGTAAATGATTAAAGGGGTCATATGATGCTGCTAAAAATAACATTATTTTGTGTATTTGGTGTAATGAAATGTGTTTATGCGGTTTAAAGTAAAAAAAACACATTATTTTCCACATACTGTACACAGTATTGCTTAGCAAAATGAGCCGGACGATTTGGTCAGTCGCACTTTTAAACACATTTTAGTTTTGGTATAGAAAATCTACAAATTCACACTCTGATTACATAGAGCAGCAGCAGCAAACAAAAAGACCACCAATTTCTATGAACTCGGTGTGCAAGGACCTTTACAGTGCTTTGTGCTGTGAGGCGAAGTCACAAGTGGATCAACTTGTCAGATGCCATTCTGGATTTTGCCGTTCGCTTTTACGGTGGCTCTGCCAGGCAATGGTAATGTTCAAGGACTAAACATAGAAATCATTTAACCAATGACACTGATTGAAGCAGCATGGTCAGCCTGATTAAAAACCATGAAAATAAATAATAAAAACAAGCCTTCATTTCTCCCTCACTGTTCCCTCTATTCACTTTGCCCAAGCTATTTGCAGACCATTTGAAAGACTGAGCTCCTCTGTGCTCCTCTTAAATAGGATCTCTGCTGGCCTGACCTTAATGAAAAGTCACCAGCTTCTATATATCAAAATGCAGACATATGGACGAAATGAAATCTGATATGCATCAAAGACAAAAAAAACAAAACATTGTACACTCTTAAAAATAAAGGTGCTTCACGATGCCATAGAAGAACCTTTTACATCTGAAGAAGCTTTCTGTTTCACAAAAGGTTCTTTGCGGCGAAAGAAGGTTCTTCGGGTTATAAAAAAGGTAAGAAAGAGATGGTTCTTTAAAGAACCTTTGACTGAATGGTTCTTTGTTGAGTGTATATGTTTATACAATACTGTGATATGTTTTCAAATGTTTTAATGTTTCCTCAATAACAGTATGCATGGTGGATTTTGATACTCATTTGTCAGTAAGATTTTAGATTTAAACAGAAGCTTTCCTAACAACTTGCTAAAATCTGACAAGTCAAAGATTCTGATTTTTTTTTTCCTACAGCATGTTGAAAACAAGCCTGCAGGATTTATAAAAAGGAAATATTTGGCCTTGATGAGTAGTGCTTCTGTTGCTTCACATAAACCTGCTTTTTTTCATGCCTAGGCATCTGTCATATCAGTTAACAAAAGAAGAGAGAGAGTCTGAAACTGTGATGAGGTCATGCGTTTTCATCCTTATGTCATAGCATTGCTTCTATTTGGATGAAAAGCTATGCACTATGACCACACCTAGTTTGACTGAAGGTTGGTTGAGTTTTAACCCTGGGGCAGAGGCTGGGACTTTTATAACTCTCAGCCATTTGGCACGGACTCTACATATTAACAGTCCGCAAGAGTGGACGCCTCAATGAGAAGGTAAACTACATTGACCTATTGTTGTTTTGTTTTTTTATAACATGTTAGAATGCCATTCAGTGCTTTTAATTTTTGCCATACTGTACAATTTCCTTTTTTGTTAACATAAGTGATTGGTGCTCATGTTCAAACAAGTGGCTGTTCACTGTGCTGATCTCAAACCATTTCGGTTTTGATTTTCATTGAAGTGGCATAATGTAATTTCTGAAGTTGTGTTTGTTTGTGTCTGACAGTGGTGTTATTGTTATTTAAAACTATTAGAACTAACTTCAACTATAAGTTGTTTTCATTAGTTGAAATAAAGCTGAAATAAAGCATACACAAAATATTAGATGAAGAACATAAACGTAAACAAACTTAAAAAGAATTTAGAAATGATGCCTTGGCAATTTTCTTAAGTAAAATAAGTTGAAAATGAACTAAAATTGGTGAAACTAAAACTGAAATGAAAATAAAATAAAGCTAAATAGAAAAAACAGAATTACTTAAACGGAAATTAAAATGAGAACTGAAAATATAAAAAGGCAAAACATTCAAAATATAAATAAATATCTAATAGTAAAATAGCTGGTATCTGTGTCTGTGGGTGTTTGAGCTTGTATTTTGATGTGTGTGCAGGTCTCCAGGAGACATTATGGAGTTAACACAAGCTGATAGGCGGCATTTAGACAAGAGCAAACAGGACACAGGTTCTTTAGGAAGCACTGATGACAGCCTGAAATATGACAGTGGGCGCGTAGCCCATGACTTCAGCATCCACAGCAAAGGAAGAGGTCTGAGCTTCTCTCTTGCAGTACAACGATGGTACTAGAAACAATTTCTGAAAAGAAATACAGCCCAGCATTGTGGGATGATTCACTCTTTTCAGTTTGATACCAAATGTAATGAATGTTTTGATCAAAACATGTTCGAACTTAGAGAAAGCAAGTGCAAATTGTGTGGTTTGATATTCAATTATCTATTCAAATATTGTTTCAATGAAATGAATTGATATAATGTATAACTTGCACTATAAGCCTTTTTGGATAAAAGCTTTTCCACATGAAAAGCAAATGTAAATGTAATATTGATTGAAATTAAATGAAGAGATTTATTTTTAATTTAGCTACAATTACTCCCACAAAGTAAATATTTTCATTCAATGTTGTGCATTCAAATTGTTTGCATTAGCGGCGCTTGCAAATGTTTGAAAATGAAAAATGCAAATGAAACCACAGAACTGTGTCGCAATGGCTCACTGTGTTGAAACAAGCTGCTGTAGAAAGAAGTTAAGAAGCCATGCTGGTAGACAGTAAATTATAGGGTAACCTTCAGACATTGATTGACAGCCCAACCTGTTGTATAATGTGATGCACAGAGACAAAATGTTGTTTGCAACTTCATTGTAGCCAATACATAGTGCTCATACCCTTATGGAAATTAGCCATGGTTTTACTACAAATAAAAACCCAAAAAAAAAAAACATGGTTATGTGGTTAAACCACGGTAACCACAAATTAACCATGATTTGCTACACTAACCATAGTTTATGTTATTTGTAGTAAAACTGTGGTTATACAAATGGTAATCAATATGCCAAAAAAACCTTTTCGTGAATGTACTGGACCTGAATCACAAATAATTTGTGAGAATGATGTGCATTTTGTGCTTGTTTAGATCTGCTCCCTGCTGAGGACGGAGAGGAAACAACCAAGCACTTCCTCCAGGAGCTGGTAAACATCTTGCTGGCCTACATCAGTAAATCCCTCAAACGCAGCTCCAAAGTTCTAGATTTCCACTATCCTCACCAGCTTAAGGAAGGCCTGGAGGGCTTCAGCCTGGAGCTCCCTGACCAGCCAGATAACCTGGAGCAGCTGTTGGTGGACTGCAGAGACACACTTAAATATGGAGTTAAAACGGGTAAGAACAAGCAAAATAACATGGGTTATTTAGTGGAGGCTTTTGTAAATGTTGTCCTTAAATGTTGTCAGGTCATCCAAGATTTTTCAACCAGCTGTCAACTGGACTTGACATCATTGGTCTGGCAGGAGAATGGTTGACGTCCACAGCAAATACAAACATGTAAGTCAAGAGTTTCATTTCTTCAACATTCATATTATAATTATGAATGAACAGAAAAATAAATGTAAGGGCGGCCAGGGATGGTTGCAACATATTTAAAATTAGGTATAGGGATGAAACTAATTCTGTTTCAACATTGATTTACTGTATTTTTGATCAAAATACATGCAGCCTTGGTGAGCATGAGACTGCTTAAAAAAATTTATTAATTAAAAACTCTTACCGAAGCCAAACTTTTAAACAGTGTAAGATGTGGATTTCAAAAGACCTAATTTTTTTTGCAGTTAGTCATAGGGAAATTATTCATTATATTTATTTTATCAAGCTTGAGATAAATAACACAAAAACAATAAGTTACGTATGTTAAAGTCGTCATGTTAGAGAAGTAGCGACAGATAATTTCTTCCATATCGTGATGTACATCGGGAAAATTATACAGAAAGATGTTGATTGAATGTAAGCTTGCTGTGTATTGTAAGAAAGGGGCAAGTTTTAAAGGGATAGTTCACCTAAAAATGAAAATGTTGTCGTTCCAAACCTGTATGAGTTTCTTTCTTATGTTGAACATAAAAGAAGATATTTTGAGGAATGCAGGTAATCAAACAGCTGATGGAAGTCGAATGGAAGTCGATGGGGACCAGCAACTGTTTGGTTCTTCAAAATTCTTCAAAATATTTTCTTTTTTTTTCAACATAAGTAAGAAATTTATGGAGGTTTGGAACGACATGAAGGGTAAATGATGACAAAATTTTAATTTTTGGGTGAACTATTCCTTTAAGTCAGGTGTCAAACTCAGTTCCTGGAGGGCCACAGGCCTGCAGCAGAGATTGTCTTACTATAGGGAGATAAGAGGGTCTGTATTGCTTACTATTGGAGAAAGTGTAACGGTCAACTTGGATCACGTGTGCCTTAATAAAAAATCACATTACAGCCTTGACGTCATTGAATTTCAGTCAGAGTTGTGCGACACTCAATTGCTGTTTACGGATACCATAGGAATGAATGAGAAGTGCCATAAGCTGAATCCCACCTGTTGCAAAAAGTCAGTGACTTCTCTTATAAAACAGCATTTTTTTTCGGTGTAAACTAAAAATAGTTCAATCCAAAAGTATTGTTTAGTGTAAAACAAGTTGAAGATTAGCCGATAGGCTGTCGGTTCATTAAATGATGAGCTGTTTCTTCTAAAAAGCTGTTTATTCAGCGTAATGAAGCCTCTCCTCCATTGACATCCATTCAAAAAAAAAAACCAGCCTCTGGTCTCCTTGCCGTTAGCATTAGCCGTTACGCTTTTTTGGCTAAAGGTTGCAGGCTTGCCTTCTAGTGGCTTTGCCCTGCAGAGTTTAGATTCAACCATAATTAAACGCACCTGATCCAACTAATCAAGTCCTTCAGGCTTATTTGAAAACGACATGGTTTGTGTGTTGGAGCAAGGCTGGAACTAAACTCTGCAGGACTGCAGCCCTCCAGGAATTGAGTTTGACACCCCTGCCTTAAGTGGACTAAATGATTAGAGAAGTCATGACATATATGACATTTTCATTGAAATCATAAAGATGCATTTAGAAAATAGATTTTCCATTTCCAAACTGACTTTAAAGCAAAGTTTGTTCCCATTTTGCCCTATTTCTTTTACATTTCATCAAGGCACGTATGTTCCTTTCTGTTTACAGGTTCACTTATGAAATATCCCCGGTCTTTATACTCATGGAGGAAGTAGTTCTGAGAAAAATGCATTCAATTATTGGATGGCCAGAGGAAGATGGAGATGGCATATTTTGTCCTGGTAACAAGCTGAAAGCACAAAAATACAGGAAGCATTTATATTTGCGTTTTGAAAAATGAACATTGGAACTTTTCCATCATTTGTATTTCATTAAACAGCTAATGGCTTTCTCCGCAGGAGGCACCATGTCTAATCTGTACAGTGTGTTGTTGGCTAGGTTTCATCTCTTTCCGGCGGTGAAGACCCACGGGATGTCTGCGATACCTCGCCTGGCACTGTTCACCTCCGCGCACGTACATGATTTCATTATTGTTTCCTATACTCTGACCCTTCCACTTACTCAATGAGACACATAGCACAACACATTTCAGCTATTACCTCCTGACCCGCTGATTGGGAGGTCAGACGTTACGTGTCACAGCAGTGTTTTTTAAAAGTGCTGATAAACTGACGCTAATTTGCATATTTAATGTCTTGTTATGGTAAAGCAAAAGGTCATATCATGTTAGCTGTTTGCCTGTGCATGTTTAATATACGCTTTCCTTATTAGAGTCATTATTCAATCAAGAAGTCTGCAGCGGTTCTCGGCATCGGCTCTGAAAATGTTATAGTTGTCAGATGTGACGAAAGGTAAGATTGATGGATGGAATCATAAGTTCATCATCTGCAATGTGTCCAGTTTACCAAGATTAATAAAATGTTCGGTTTCTCTCTGTGAGGGGGAAGATGATCTCATCAGAACTGAACTCCAGTATTGAGGCAGCAAAGTCTAAGTTTAGTCATATGAGCTGACTTTGAGCTGAATATTTCATATTTTAGAAGTTTGTGGTAACACTTTAGGACAGGGACCAATTCTCACTATTAACTAGTTGCTTATTTGCATGCCTATTAATAACATATTGTCTGTTGATTAGTATTTATAAAGCACATAATCTGCATGACCATATTCTACATACCTAATCCTACCCAACACCTAATTTTAACAACTACCTTAATAACTATTAATAAGCAGAAAATTAATAGTTTATTGAGACAAAAGTCGTAGTTAATGGTTTGTTAATAGCGAGAATTGGACCATTAAATAAAGCATGACCAAGTTTGTTTTGCGGTTTCCACCATTTATATAACATGCAATATTTCATGTAACAGACCTTAGTCAGGTTAGACGCCTTATTGAATTTATGGTGGATGAAAACATGGCTGTGAGGGATAGGCATGTGCTGTATAAAAGTCTTAGATCAACATTCAAATCTGTTTTATGGAGTTTTTGTTTACTGAAAGTTTTTGCCAGCTGAACAATCAGTATGTTGTTATACAACAATACAATTCACACTGTACTTCTATCCCTCGAATCCTTGTTTTCATTCCTGCCAAAAATCAAATATGGCACTACCCGGACTAAGTTCTATAGCACTTTTTATCACTCTGCTAATCTGTATTTGACTGTAGTCTGTAGAACCGGACATATTTTGTCTTAACTGCCTGGTTACTCAATATCAGTGTCTTATTTATAGGACTGTTATACATGCTTGTATAAAGCCATGCTGTAGTAGTGGACTAAATATCAGCTTGTAGTATGGGTGTGACGTGATCCATTTTAGACGTGTGGTTATCCAAGACAAAATGATCCAATATATGGAATCTAAACTGGACATTATGTAATGTTAAGTTAAGCTGAAAAAAGAAAATGTATGGCTGATCATAATTTTCAGACCTGCTTCTCAGTCAAACTCATCAAATCAGTAGAAATTTATAATAATAACCCTTCAGTGAGAACTTGGAAACAACTGACCTATCGATAAGCCCCTCCCATCGAACGCAGATGAGCCAATGGCAGTCGAGTATCAGTTGCACGGGGACCGGAACTCGGACATCTTTAGGATTAGCGCCATAGAGAAAAATTGGAAGATCCAAAGCTTGCATCAGTTTGATGGTGTTTATGCTACAAAAATGGAAAAACGATGTGTCTGGGGTACTTGTAACACTGATTCCAGGTATCCTGAGAGGATGGGCAATGGAATTTATTTTATTCCATTTCCTGAACCCAAACAAAACAGAGCTAATGTTAAAGTTAGTGAGTCCATGCTAAAGTACAAACCTAAAATGCTAACTTTTCTCACTTCATGTACAGTGTAGGTCAAAAACACATAAACAAAGGTCTACATTGTCTCTCCATATTAAACTGTTTAAATGTAAATTAATTTAATCGTACCCTGCGGTACATGAACAGTGTTGATCCTGGATGTTGTCATCTACGATCGTGACGACCGTAACATGAGGCTTCTCCCGCTTGCATTGTGATCTGTGAACCCTCGCTTCCAAATTAATTGAGTTACCCACCATATTTATCTTTAAAAAAAATTATATGTCCCTCCATGGCATATTTAATTCCCACTTGAATGGTGGTCCTTCTGTGTCCAAAATTGTTCAAGAAGTAAGTAAGTAAGTCAAGTTTATTTATATAGCACATTTATCTCAGCAAAGCTGGCCAAAGTGCTAAACAGAAACAAAGTTAAAACATAAGACAAGCAAGACAAACCATAAAACAATAAAACATGGGTAAAATCAATTAGAATGCCTGGGAGTAAAGATATGTTTTCAACATTGTTTTAAAAGTTACAATAGAAGGTGCAAGGCGGATGTCCAGTGGCAGTTGATTCCAAAGACGGGGGGCGGCGACTGAAAAAGCCCTATCACCCTTTGTTTTGAACATCTTGTGACAAGGTTTTCACACTAACAGCTTTGGTCCGATTACCGATTGGTCAATTGTGATTTTATTCCCCTACTATCTATCCATGTTTTCATTATTGCCAACAGCAGTATGCACAAAATGTGGGAAGTAGGTTACTGAGAGTTACTAAATTGCGTCACCTACTGATTCTGTTAAAATAATTGCCAGTTCTGCCCCTTTAAAGGGGTCATCGGATGCCCATTTTCCACAAGTTGATATGCTTCTTTAGGGTCTTAATGAAAATTCTGTAACATAGTTTGGTTAAAATTTCTCAACGGTAGTGTAAAACAACACCGTTTTTACCCTGTCAAAAACAGCTCTTTTCAGAGCAAGCTGTTTTCTTGCATGCTGCTTTAAATGCAAATGAGCTCTGCTCACCCCACCTCTCTCTTCCGAGCTGCTCTCTGAGAGATGGTAAACTTTAGCCGCATTCATCGTGAAACTTGTTAACTAGCACGTTATTAGGAAAGGCGATTTGCAAAGATTCATTAAAAAACCTTACACTCACTTCTTCTGGACGTGAAGCTGAATCACAAATGATTCGCGCGAAGCTAGACGCATTTAGGTAGATCGTGGGGGGTGCATTTTCTTCAAAAACAAATGTAATCCACTGCGTCTTCAGTGGCTCAGATGTCAGGGAGTAAATGACGACTGCTATGTTAATTATTACATCCAACAACAGAACACCTCAATCGCTTAGGAGACATTCTTGTCTACAGTACATCTGCTCCGGCATCGAAACAATGGCGGACTGATGAAAGCTCACTCAGGGCGGGTCTAAGGAAAGATGCCAGTCCAGTCTGTGCTGATATGCTACTGTCAATCAAACAATCGTGGGAGATCTGAGATTGGCTCGATTTGAGAAAGGGGAAATGATTTAACGAGATTAAAAAAAACACTGGGTGGATCTTTATCATTATAGGGTGGTTGTGTACACACACTGCCAACACACATTTCAGTTCAAACAGCTTGTAAAAGTGCATGTGGCATCCGATGACCCCTTTAAGCTTTACCATGCAAAGTGAGGGGTTACCTGTTCTGCTGTAGCCAAAAATTATGAATATATTCTGCAATGTAATAAATGTTCATGAATGGGACATTTTTATGCTTTTTGTGGTGTTTTTTTTCACTAAAATTTTCTTGCAGGTTAGATACAGTCATTGCATATTAAATTATCTTCTATTGAAACGTAAATTTCTGCAGTGCACACATTGAAAAATTATGGGGAAAATATTCAGGTCTATATCACATTAGCTAGGACATCGCACACCTGATATTCAGGTCAACAAAAATGTTGCTCATGCACTGAAAAAAAAAGTCTAGAAACATTTTTCACACAGAAATTGATAATACATTTTGTAAACAGTTACTAAGAGACAGTAAGTAACACTGAATTAAAGGCAGGGTAAGCGATTTCTGGTAGCCAATGTTGATATTTGAAATCACCAAAACAAACACGCCCCTACCCCAAAAGGGTCTTGCCCCTATTTTGATAGCTCCGCCCCACATATATATGTACGCAACCCAGGCAACGATTAGTTCTGTGAATCAAAGCAAAACCAATGTTACACCGTGTCTACGGACGTGAGCGGCGCGGCGCAACAAATCCCCGACAGAAAGCTGCTGCCGGGTTCTATTTATGACGTGCTGACACACGTTTCAAATGGTTTTCAACGGTTGTTTGATCGCGTCCAGTGTAGGCAGACTTTAGCTGTTGTAGACACGGTGTTACTCACCTATTGAGAAGAAACAAAGCAACCTCGGTGTCCGATCGCAGGCCTCCGCTCCTTGTGTTCTCTCCAGCGCTGGAAAGCTGATCCGATATTTACACGGGTCCTACTTCTTGCCTTATCGTTCCGCAGACGTTTTCCTCTTTTGTTTTTTATCCGCCATCTCTATCTTTCTGTCGCTCGGCTCTGCTAATGTCCGTCCCATGCACTGAAAGCTCTCTCCTCCACATCACGAGTAGACACGCCCCTTATTGCTGATTGGCTACAAGTTTGTTTTGCTATTCGGCTCGAATCAGTTTTCTAAAGTGTTTTTGAAAAATTACATACCCTACCTTTAAATGTGAAATTTTGAAGTAGAAAAAAACAATAGTATTTTCTTGTAAAGGCCAATTCACACTGCTCCGATAGATGCAGACAAACAGCTGTCACGTTTATGGTCCGTTTTTGTTTTGTTTTCCCTCTGTTCCTGCCTCCTGTTTCTGTATGCCCTTATTTGGTTTCCTTCCAGTTCCTGTCCTGATTATGTTTATTTGTCTCTGCTGTGTTCTTTTAATTATCCTTAATTACTCCTCACCTGTTTCTGTTCTCCCTGATTGCGTTTCATGTGTTTATAAGCCCTGTGTTTCTAAGTTTGCCTTGTCCGGAATTATACGTCAAAAGTTGTGCTTCATGTGAGTCTCGCCCTGCCTTGTGGTTCCCTTTTGGATTGTTTATTAAAGACTGTAGTTTTGAGTTTATCCTCGTTTCCTCGTTCTTCGTCTTGTCCCAGAAGGCAACCGTGACAACAGCAACAGACATGTTTGTCAGGTTTTAGATTCAGGTGTCTGTTGGCATTGGTCGGTGCTTATTTTTCTTGACTGAACATGTTGAATTGGCGTTTGTTGGGTCTTGGAATGTATTAGGAAGTGATGTACTGTAATCTGGTAACCTTAATAATATAATTTTTTTTTTAAAGAGTATTAGAGTAAGTTTAACAAGAATTTATATTTCAGTCATTCTACTTCAAAATGTCATGCTTAATTTAATGTTACTTGCTGTTTCTTTGCAGTTCATTCTGAAATTTACTGGCAATTTCTTTGCCTATTTATTTATTTTTTTTTCAGTTTGTGATATCTTGTCTTCTACATTTAGCAAATCCCTCTTTGCTGTCTATAGGGTCTGGTGCCATTCTATGTCAACGCAACAGCAGGAACCACAGTCTATGGAGCCTTTGACGCTCTGAATGAAATAGCAGACATATGTGAACACCATGGCATGTGGATGTAATGTGTTTTATCTTATTAAGTACATTTTATTAAATAGTCCGAATGATGCAGTGCTTTAATGCTCTCACTTCATTTAGGCTGCTTGGGGTGGAGGCTTGCTTCTGTCCAACAAACATCGTGTGAAACTGCAAGGAATTGAAAGGTAACCGAAATCAATCATTTTGATTGTATAATGTGTTCCTGTTGCTCCGTGGCATAAGCAACGCCAAGGTCATGGGTTTGATTCACCGGGAATTCATGAAGTGATTCAGGAAAATTTACAATTTGAGTGCAGTGCAAATTGCTTTGGATAAAAACCTCCACTAAAAGCGTAATTGTTAACTGGGAAACAGAACAACATTCAGTCCATTTAACTGTTGGGAGTGCAGATATCATTGTTTTATGGTGTTATATTTTGGCACAAGCAAAAAAAAAAAAACTCTGAGTTCCTTTTAACTCCGAGATTGATTGATACTTGCAAATTTGCTGTGGGCCACAGAACAATAATGGGTTGACTGTTTGCACAACTTGTAAAATTTTCTGATCCCACTGTTTATTGGTAAGACAACAAAATATTTTAAAGATTCTAATATTTACTTTCTAATGTATTAGGGTTATGGGATCTAGAATATGGTCGTGCAGAATAAGGCATAAAAATGTGCTTTGAGTATTAAAAAATGGCCAAAATGCTAGTAATGCATGCTAATATGGCACTTATTCTAAAGTGTTACCATACGTTTTTAGTATGTTTATCAACTAGTTGGACTGTCTAGTTGCTTTTAAATCTTGTTGGCTATTGCAAGCATGGGCTGCTTCATCTACCTTAAATGTCAGCAGTCAATTCTCTGGACTCTTCTTTAACAACCCTCTGTTTCATTTTCTTTTAATCAACACAAAGTGCCGCCATCATTGCCATTACGTATGGTGTTCTGCAGGATAATTTACGTAATTTCTCTACAATTTTACCTCCAAAAGGAGTGTGGTGAAAGCACATTGACATTTACTCTGTGAGACTGTTAAAACATAACCCACTCACCCCCGTCTGCCAAAAAACGTTCTTTTTATTTCTTTTGTACTGATGGTTGGTCAGAACCTGCAATTACCAATTTGATGCATTCTAGGAGTAGGGCTGTAAAGTTTCTGTCTAATGGATTCCACCTCCACTTTCACCTCCATTTCAAAAATCTTTTTATATTTTGAATGTGTACTTTAAATTGGTGGAGTTGTCAACATCTAACATCAGTCTATTCATATTCATATGCTTTCATCCAGAGCTCATTCTGTGACCTGGAACCCGCACAAGATGATGGGCGTCCCACTGCAATGCTCAACCATTCTAGTGAAGAGGAAGGTGAGCTGAGCTGGAAAATTTAATCTATGATGTTAAGAATAAATAAACAGTGTGTGTGTATATGTATATGTGTATATATATATGTGTGTGTGTGTGTATATATATATATATATATATATATATATATATATTTC
>NW_015627538.1:164170-164527 GCF_001515625.1 Sinocyclocheilus rhinocerous
AAATAACCCCCATATAGCATACATGAATCACCTCGTAGCAGATCTATACAGGTGGAGCTGGGGAAGGTGGAGGATTTCTCAAGCAAGCTGCACTGCTACGGCAAGCTCTAGTCATGTATTTGAATGTTGAGCAGCAAGCTCATTGGCTACCAATACAGGAGAGAACCAATCAGCTGTGCCATGTGATAATGATGTCATTACGTCAGATTCAGAGTTAGACCTATCAGAGTTTCATGCCACAACTCTGTATATATTTACTTAAAGGATATGTTTCCAGAATAAACATTTCCTGGTAATTTATTCACCCCTTGTCATCCAAGAGTCGTCTTTTTTTTTTTTTTTTTTCATTCGAAAAGA
>NW_015627538.1:164890-194943 GCF_001515625.1 Sinocyclocheilus rhinocerous
ATTCGAAAAGAAATTAAGGTTTTTGAGGAAAACGTTATGTGGATTTTTGTCCATAGAGTGGACTTCAATGGGGATCAACAGGTTAAAGGTCTAAATTGCAGTTTCAGTGCAGCTTCAAAGGGCTCTACATGATCCCAGCCGAGGAATAAGGGTCTAATCTAGCGAAACGATGGGTCATTTTCTAAAAAAAAAATAATAATAAATATGCTTTTTAACCACAAATGCTGTCTAATCAGCATCTTGATATGCCACACCTGTGAGGTGGATGGATTATCTCGGCAAAGGAGAAGTGCTCACTAACACAGATTTGGACCGATTTGTGAACAATATTTGAGAGAAATAGGCCTTTTGTGTACATAGAAAAAGTCTTAGATCTTTGAGTTCAGCTCATGAAAAATGGGGGCAAAAACAAAAGTGTTGCGTTTATAATTTTGTTCAGTGTATACTGAAAATATTTCCATGTATTCCATGTATATATTTATATTAATATAATTGATATTACATATAAATATTTTAAATGTATGAACTTAACATATTTTTCTTAAATATATGCGTGTGTGTATTTATATATAAATATACACAGTACACACACATATATTATGTAAACAAAAACTTTTATTTTGGATGCGATTAATCATATATAGGTGAATTTACACAAATTAATTTTGTTCAGAAGGACATTTAACATTGTGAAGGTTCAGAAGGTTCAGTTAACAGTGTGCCTCTGTGTCGGTAGTCTCAGCCTTTTGTGATGGTTCTGTTTTTCCCTCAATTTTCCTGAGTGACAAAGTTGGATCTCAATATCAATATCTGAGCACAAATGATTGCAGACTGCAGAGCATGCAAGACAGTCAAAGAAGGATTCAAGGCTTTGTCAAGAACAGTGGGCATCTTTACTGCTCAGGACAAACCAGGAAGTCATACACTATCACAACAGGCTACAAAGAGTCATTGATGCTTGAGGAGGTATTGAAAACCAAGGCTATGCAAAGGCCATGTGTTGTTCTCAGGGCCTCCTGCAGGAATGTAATCAGCTGTGTGCCGAGTATCTTTTCCAACCTGACAAACACTATGATGTGTCCTATGACACTGGGGACAAAAGCATTCAGTGTGGACGGCACGTAGACGTCTTCAAACTGTGGCTCATGTGGAAGGCAAAGGTATGGCAGACAATCTCCTTATTCAAACTAAATGTGTTTTCAACCACCATCAGAAATGTGAGCTGGAAAATGACAGCTCCCGTATATAAAAAATAAAATAAAATGCTTTTTTTGTGGAGAAGAAAGATTGTTTGAAATATCCAGAATTGAGAAGTAGAAATTGTACACCAATTATTTAAGAAAAATATAGTATTTATTCTTTTATATAACTATATTCTATTATTCTTTTTCTGTGCGTGAACCTTTAATTTCATCTACTTTTAAAATGTTTATTTCTCTATTGTGCTTTACAAAACACCCAAAGGGGCTACAAAGATTTATGACAAAATGACAGAAACGGCACTAAACCTTGAAGCACAACTATCCAAACCCTTTTTTTTCTCTTTCTTATCTTATAGACAAAGCAAATATTAAATACATTCTTTGTAGGGTTCTGGGGGTTTTGAAGCGCAGATCAACCACTGCCTGGAAAATGCAGAGTATCTTTACTACAAGCTGAAGAGAAGAACAGACTTTCAGCTTGTCTTCAAAGGAAAGGCAAGTGCCATGTTTCTGTAAACTTTCAGCATATTTTAAGATGAAAATTAGGGATGCACTGAAATGAAAATTATTGGCCGAAGCCGAACAAAATGAAACACTGGGCCGAAGGCCGAATACCGAACACAGTTTTTCACATTTTTCCCCCCTGTAGGCCTATTTTGCAATTTTTTTTCACCATTGCATTAATTAAATTGCCAAAATGTGTTTATTACTGTTTTGTCCTGCTTTTCAGATAAAAAATCAATTAAAAAAACAACAATTTAAAAATATTTACTTAACACTGAACATTTTTTTAAACATTCTAGCAGACATTATACCAACAAAGCACAATTTAACTTAAATTTAATAAGTAAAATAATAATTTTTGGCTATTTTTGAGACTTGAATCAGGCATGTATTTTTTTCTGTACAAATAAAGGCAGCCTTACTGAGCAGAAGAGAATTCTTTTAAAACATTAGAATATATTACAGATCCCAATTTGAACACTATGTGTGAGTGTTATAATAAATGTATTAATAGAGCTGTTGTAGGGTAATTATTATAATTATTATTGTCTTACATTTTATTTTACAGAACGACAGTAAAATTACAATACTCTCATTTATGAATGTCAATGGAGTTGTTGCTTTTGCTCTGCTTTTATTTTGGCAGAAACCCGCAGGAAGATCTCAGTGCTTCTTGTGTTGACAACAGCATGCAGATTTATAAATGATTCTCATTACGAATTTGGAAAGATGTTTGTCGCACGTATCACATCGTCACATGCCTTCACAAAATTCACAAAAATGTTACTGAGCAACTGACGAGTAACAAGTTCAGCACAGATTTTCCTCGCGCTTTGGACTTTGAATCCTGGCGCTGCAAGCTCATGCAGCGCCGTCAGAATACATGCAATTCGTGCGTGCATTAGAAAATCTAACATTCTGCAGTTTATTTACTAATCGTTTGAGGTAATTTCGCGATTTCAATCATCATACACCTTGAGCATTAGCCACCTCATCTTCTCATCAGAGACATGTGTTGCAGCACTAAACAGTCTCTCGCTGTCGGTGCTTCGTGCTTGTAATGATTTCTGCGTCTTTCTCTGATAGTTGTAAATACTTTCACACTGCCGATGTTTGCTGCATTAGCATGTGCCTCTATTTAATCGCGTTCGTCATTGTTCGGTACATATTATTCGGCTTTTTCGCTTATTCGGCCGAACAACGAAATATTTTTTTTGCTATTTTTGGCCAAATAATTTCGGTTGCCAAATATTCGGTGCATCCCTAATGAAAATTGCTGAATGATTCTAACCGTTGATAAGAGCTCATTGCTTTATGATTTCACATATTGTACACTCTTAAAAATAAAGGTGCTTAAAGGGTTCTTCACAGCGATGCCATAGAAGAAGCATTTTTGGTTTCACAAAGAACCATTCAGTCAAAGGATCTTTAAAGAACCAGCTCTTTCTTACCTTTTTATAATCTGAAGAACCTTCTTTCGCCACAAAGAACCTTTTGTGAAACAGAAAGGTTCTTCAGATGTTAAAGGTTCTTTATGGAATCATTTAGATAAAAAGGCTCTTCTATGGCATCGTGAAGCACCTTTATTTTTAAGAGTGTATGTATTATTTCAGCCTGAACACAGTAATGTCTGCTTTTGGTATCTCCCAAAATGACTGCAAAGCATTCCTCCAGGCCCAGAGCGAGACAGAGAACTTCACATGGTAAGTCAAGAAATGAAGCCTTTTCATTTCTTAATTAACCAGTAAATGCAGGAAGACAAATGAGTCTAAATTTGCTTATTTACAGAGCTGTTCCCATTCTCTATTTATAAGCTGACATTATGAATTCCCACAGGTGGCTCCAAAAATCAAGACAAAGATGATGGAGGAAGGATTCACAATGATTGGTTATCAACCTCTGGAAGACAAAGTGAATTTCTTCCGTTGTGTTTTTTCCAACCCAGCCACTCAGAGGGAGGATGTGGACTTTCTAATAGACGAAATCACGCGTCTGGGCTGTGAACTCTAGAAAGTCTTTCTTAAAAAACCACAGGATAAATATTTATTTATTTATAGCCTTTATGCCTCTGATTCCAGGTATCAGTACATACAGCACTGTGAGCAAAAGAATTTACAGCTTTTATTTTTAATCTATCTTTGAAATTGTTTTAATATTAGCAATTATTAATAATTTATTATTCATCTAGGTGAAGTGTACTATACGTGATCTCCTTTCCAAATCCTGTAGCTTTTGACAGATGAACATCTGAACTAAATTATAAATAAGATTTGAAAGACATAATAGTGAGCCACATCGACCAAAGGGAATAGATGATCACTTGCTGATTTTCATGAAACCAGCGTGCTGCTGTAAGATGAGTCATTCCTTATATACCATGACTAAACTGCACCTGCTCTTAATCAAGATGTTCAAATGATTTTTTCTGTGTGTGAATTTTGAAGGGAAAGTGAAATTACCCAGGTCTCTGTTCAACTGTTTTGCAGTCTCCTAGTGCCTCCTGCTGGTAGGATCTAATAACGGCTGGAGCTACTAAATTAATAGGCCTTACCTTATGAGATTGTGAGATACTGAACACTGTACAAGAGTCAAACATTTATGATAACTTTTATTTAATTAGCATATTTCAATTAACATGCTCAAATCAAGCACATTTTTGGTCTCTGTATGTCTGAATTTGTTGGTTTTCATGCTTCACTCATCCTACACAAAATAAATTTTGCGTGAAAGTGATTTTATACATTTATTTATTTGTATACCACCTGCTGTTCTAGCTCCATTAGTAATAAAATTATAGGGCATGCAGGTTCCTCTGAATTTAGGTTCTTATTGCAGCACAAGCCGTTAGCTGGGATTAATTTGTCTTCTAGCCTACAACTGACAGTTAAGATTGAAAATCGGTCAGAACAGATTTTTTTTTTTAATGCATTTTATCCCAAGCTCTTTGTCCTGACAGTATTTGTTATCAATATATTCTCAAATATATATTTCAAAAGCAGATGACAACATCCTTGTGCAGCATATAAGAGGATTTGTGAGCGCGTGTGACTGTGAAGATGGATTGTGTCAGTGTTGTGTGTTAATGGCCTGTTAAAGGCCCCTTTGGGTTGGTGATTTACTAAAGTTAGAGGAGAAACCGACATGTGGACAACACCATCAATCATGTACAGTGCTGCCTGGCACTTTGCATGATTTCAGCAAATGCGTGCAATTCTGTTGCATGTTGACAGATGCAGGCCGAGGTAAATGAGGTGTGCTCTTTTGGCACTGTTAGGCAGAGCTCTAAATATGCATACTGACACAATAACACGCCAAAAAAATGTGGAGGCTGCTGGAACACCACACCCATATTTTCTTATGAAACATTTAATTTCTAAGAAATGGGATTAACAAGTTCTTCCTCCTTTTGCTGCTGTATCAGCTGACACTCTTCTGCATACACACATTTATTCATTTAGCAGATGTTTTAATCCAAAACAATGCCCTTCCACTATATGTACAGTCTTTTGAAATAGACACACACACACACAATATATATATATATATATATATCGTTTTTTTTATAAAGTAAATTTAGAAAAACGTTTGGAGCATTTTTTTTTTTTCATTAAATGTAAGTTGTTGTTTTTTTAAGTAGGCTAACGGCCAGCGGCAGACAGTGAATTGATCATAGCCTATGTTTGATCAATTTAGCCTATATGCAGTCATTTTTGCTCATAAAGATAAGAGTAATAAATCATTCTAAACTATAAAGGGTCTAGTTTTATTTGTGTGCACTCACAATATCAACAAAACGTTGTGCTTTTATAAAATAAAGAAAACGAACGCTTTCTGCAGACTCGGGCTTGAACAGGAGCGCTTCACAATGATGAACCTAAACTCACATCAGTTTTGCTACCTAATGTTTAACTTACTCATTGTTAAACTTTTTGAGAAATGTCTTTGTTTTGAAAACGTAATGGTTTGGGGGAAAAAGTGCCAACTAAAATCAGATATATTAACAATCGAGAAAACTGCAATACGACTAGATTCTTACCTAACTCTGCTATTAGTTTCCGTGATTGGCATCTTCTTATTGATTTCATGTTATTGTTACGGCTTATCTCCATGATGAAAGTGGAGCGAGCGGTCGGAGAATCAGATCACCAAACAATTACTGACTCAAAAAGATCCGGTTCATAAGAGTCATTTGTTAATGAAGTTAATGAACTACACTGGCACGCTGCGTGCGCGTGCAACCATCGTGCACAGTTTATTAAAAGACGTGTTTTTGCCATTATTTTGCGTTACTCTGTCGTCGCCGCGGCTGAAACGTAGCACATGAAACACTACTTACGTTTATATTTTATTCTGTGATAATTCTGGGGTGGCAGGTGGGGTGGCACAGCTTTTTCTTTCCACCCCGGTAATTGTATCGCTGCTTTTGCTGATTTTTATGTTGCTCTGTTCTGAATACCTTAAAATGTAAAGGATTTGCTGCAACGCAATTTTGTATTATGTTAATTATTTATTAGCCTATTTTTTATATATGCTGCAAATGCTTTAAAAACAGCTTTAAAATTACTTACTTTATTACATTCCAGACGCTTTTAAAGTAGCCTACTTTTCACTATAAATTTTACGGGTAGCTTGAATGTAAAACATTGTCATGAATTTGTTGTATTCCCATTTGTAAAATAGCCAACAAATTAATTGTTGTAGGCTAACCCGATCTCATGAAAGTGCGTATAGCACGATTTTCTGCTTCTATTTGGCGTAATATGTCTATGCAGAAATTGACTTTGGCATGCAAAAGACTGATAAATTCATAATTAATGGCATGGCTGGTTCAGTCGACAGAAATACGGGACACACAGGCCTATAATAACTGCTGAAATGTTTGCGGGGCAAATCTCAGGTCAGGTTGAGCGCTCATGGTACGCACAGTGCCTACAGCCGTACACCTGCAGGTGCCACTGTCTTACTGTAACGTGGGGTTTGGGTTTTGTTTCTTGTTCATTATTTTCATGTCTTTTATTTTGTAGTTTGGCCACAGTCATGTTCTGTCATGTGATTCCCTTGTCTGTGCGTTATGTTCTGATTGGTTCCTTGGTTCATGTGTCATGTTCTCATTGGTTGTCTTAGTCGTATGTCTTGTTTCTCATTGGTTGGTTCTTGTCATGTGACCCTCGTTGTTTGATATAAATAGCCCTAACGTTGCCTTTGTTCTTTGTCTAGCTTGAATTGTGTAACCTGCTGTTGGTGAGTTGTGTTTCTGTTTATGCCAAGTCTGGCCATGTTTCAAATCAAGTCTTCTTTTGTTTGGATGTTTGGATTTTGGATTTCATCTTGTTTAAATAAACTGCACTTGGGTTCATCACTACACTTGCCGTCAGTGGACTAATTGTTACACTTACCTGTATTTTGAATTTTGCTCTGAATTTGCAAATGTCCGCAAAAAAAATGCAAAATGTACTTTGGCAGACAATTACCAGCTTTTTTTTTGTTTGTTTTTTTTTTTCTTATTTTTGTGTTTTTACATTTCCAGGTTCGAAATGTAGAAGTGAACTGTAGCAGGGTGGAGGCACAAATGGAAGTCCATTTCCACAAAAATAGTGGTTTGGTAAATCAGAATTACATAAAGCTGAAATTGCTAAATGAGAGACAGTCATGACATGCAACAATCACAATTATGATAAATTATATACACGGTCAAGGCCAAAAGTTTTGGCAGTGACAAATTTTGTGTTTTGCAAAGTTTGCTGCTTCAGTATTTGTAGATTATTTTTCCACGTTTTTATGGTATACTGAAAAACAATGATGAGCATAAGTTATAAAGACTTTTATTGGCAAAAAATATATATATATAAATGAGTCAATATTTATTGTGTTGACACTTGTTCTTCATAACCTCTGCAATTCGCTCTGGCATGCTGGATATTAGCTTCTGGGCCAAATCCTGACTGATGGTGATCCATTCTTGCCTTATTAGTTCTCGGAGTTGATCACAATTTGTGGGCTTCTGCTTGTCCACTTGCCTTTTGAGGACTGACCACAGATTCTCTATGGGATTGAGATCCGGGAAGTTGCCTGGCCACGGATCCAAAATTTCAATGTAATGATCTTCGAGCCACTTCTTTAATCACTCTTGCTTTGTGACATGGTGCTCCATCATGCTGGAAAATGCACAAATCATGACCAAATTGCTCATGGATCGTTGGAAGAAAGTCGCTCTTGCAGGACGTTTTGATACCATTCTTTATTCATGGCAGTGCTTTTGGGCAGAATTATGAGAGCCCACTCCCTTGGTTAAAAGCAACCCCACACATGAATGGTCTCGGGATGCTTCACTGTTGGCCCAACACCGGACTCATGCACTGTTAGAGAAAAAAAAAAAAGGCACCTTATCCCACTCAACTTGTTAAGTTAAGCCAACTAGCAACCGACAACTTAAAAACTTGAGTTCATCTAATGAATAAAAGTCAGTCTACTGAATGTTAAAGGGGTCATATGATGCTGCTAAAAAGAACATTATTTGGTGTAATGAAATGTTTAAAGTTAAAAAAAAAAAACATTATTTTCCACATACTGTACATTATTGTTTCTCCTCTATGCCCCGCCTTTTTGAAACGCGTCGATTTTTACAAGTTAGAACGAGCCGTTTTAGGTAGGTGTGGCTGACTCTGAACTTTTATAAAGAATATCTCTTTGGATTTGAGAGTTTAGTCTTTGCAACTTTACAGATCTTCTTTATGCACCAAGAGCTTGTAACACTCCAAAGAGAAAGGAAAAATTTAAATCGCATCATATGACCCCTTTAAAAGATCTGTCAGAGCAACCAAACATTTTTTAGCATTTAGCAATGCTAATCTTTTTTTTTTATTTTTTTTATCAATCCTCTTTCTTTTAGGTTTATTTTCAAAGCCTTCTACATATTATGGATAGTATTTGCCTTTTAAAACTAAAAGCAAACATTTATGCAAAGACAAATGTATTAAACAAGTTGCAATGAGATGCACATATACAGTACCTCAGCACATGATTCTCAACCATGGTGAGGATCAACAAATTTTAAATCAGTAAAAATATGAACTCTGATTCACATGACAGCTAACTGACAGTGACAAAAGCAGCAGCAGCATAAATTAAGCCAGTAAAGTTTAAAACAATGATAATATTTTATAACTTTTTCAAGCTGCAATGCATGCTGGGAACTTGTGCAATATTGTTCAATGTAAAATTGTTTGTTCAGATCAGTCAATTTGAAAAGTTGGGAGAACATTTGGATGTTGTGAACAAGTACTTGAGTATCTAAGTAAGGTAAACAAAACTTTTGTTAGCGACGCGTTGAGTATTTTTGTTTAGTTCACAAAAAAAAAAAAAACATGTAACTCTACTAAAAATTCTTTGTTCAGGCTACATTTTTTACATTGGTTAGTAGAACTTTTTGAAAGTTGGATTTTTTTTTTACGGTGTGAAAGCATTCACCTTTTCTTCTCCAAACAATCGATTTTCCAGATGTCCCAAACAGTCAGAAGGGAGTTTCATCAGAGAAAATAACTTTGAAATTCTGCAGGAAGTACAAGGATTGGACAGCAGAAGACTGGTGCAGTCTGTCCTTGACGTTTTTCTTGGAGAGAAGTGGCTTCTTTGCTGCCCTTCTTGACACCAGGCCATTGTCCAAAAGTCTTTGCCTCACTGTGCATGCAGATGCTCTCACACCAACCTGCTGCCATTCCTGAGCAAGCTCTGCACTGCTGGCAGTTTAATGTTAGCTGGTCATTTTGTGTCAGAATCAAAAAACAGTGAAACTTGTTTTATTGTGAAAAGGTCATTTTTGGCCAAAGAAGCTGTTAGCAATTATTTAAAATGCATCTGATCACTTTACACAATAATCCAGAAACAATGTGAATGAACACCACAACAGTTTAAGCAGCAAACTTTGCAAAACACAAAATTTGTCACTGCCAAAACTTTTGCCCATGACTGTGTGTGTGTGTGTATATATGTATTTATGTAAAAAGTCATAACTGACTTTTTACATAATGATATATTTATCAACTTCAACTTTTGTCATATTTATGACTTTGATAATGATCATTTATAATTTCACCCATCATATCTTTATTATTTTTACATAATTATGGCATGATTTTGACAATGTCATAATTTTCACTATATATGTCAATTTCAATTTACGTTATAATTACCCAACACAAATTTATAACTTTTTATCTCATTTTGACTAAGAATGGTCATATTTTGACTTAAGTCAATTATTATATAATTATGATTTACCAAAGCATGATTTGTTTTCTTATGTGGCAGAAATAAGCTTCTATGTTAATGGGCTTTCATAGATCATAGCAAATATGATTTTTATTTTTCATTTTCTCCAAAAGCGAACAAGGAAAATCCACTATTGCATTTTCATGACTTCCTAAAAAAAAGGAAATAAAAAAAATATATAGAGAGAGAAAGTCAAGGCCAGAGAGAGAAATATGTCAAAAAATAACTCCTTCAGCTGCATTAGAAACCCCATTGCAACTGGAGTGACTATTTTTTGTAGTTTCATTCTACAGAAAGTAGCCTATAGTGTTTAAAAATGTACATTAAAAGACAAAAAGTAACAAAAAATAAATAAATAAAATTACTTTGCTAGAATTATCTAATTGTTGTGGAATGGCATCATCACAGTCATTCTGGAAGAGAAAAGGTACAGCGTGTTCTACTGTAAATGTTTGGGCAAGGAGACCGCATGACTGTATGCTTGAGTTTATGCACCTGTAGCTGAATCAGTCAAAGAGTACAACATGTACAATGTGTGAGTACTGTCATATGCTTGTCATTTGTAACAAGATGTTTATCTTTCATATTTGTTTTTTATCATATCAGGTCTATTCATAATCCTACTTGGCCTATAAGATCAAAATTGAAAAGCATAGCAGAACGTATTTACTGTATGACCTTGATGAACAACTGATCATTCATAATAATTTGTGTCAGTCTTCAATACAGTTTGGTTTTAGTGATTTCTCCCAAAATCTGTAAAAGCATTAATCCACATCACATGTGAAACGATAAAATGCATGCATGCTATTTTTATAGAATTCCAAGAACAACAGGTGAAAAAAAGCAAAAATACTGTCATCAATCAAGTGTGATGGGTGGTGTTGACAGCTTTTGATGCAGATTGGTGAGCTGCACTGGGCCAGAGCTCATCTCACATTTGGATATCAATGTACAAATGTGGTATTCAGAAAATGTGTAAGAAAATCATCACTTAGATATACATATATTGAATTAAAACCATTGATTGATTCAGGATTATAACCGTAACAAACTATTTATAATGAGAGAAATCTAATTTAATGTCCAATTGTTGCTCATTAATAACTGGGGAACATGCATCTGTGATGCATGCACACTACTGTTAACAAATTTGGGGTCAGTAAGATTTTTAACACATTAAGGCTGCATTTATTTGATCAAAAATACAGTAAAAACTGTATAAAATAGTACAATTTAAAATAACCGTTTCATATCTTCATCTATTTTAAATGTAATCTATTCCTGTGATGGCAAAGCTGAATTTTCAGCATCATTACTCCAGTCTTCAGGGTCACATGATCCTTCAGAAATCATTCTAATATGCTGATTTGCTGCTCAAGAAACATTTCTTATTATCAATGTTGAAAACTATTTTTGTGGAAACTATAATATTTTTATAGACCGGATTCTTTGAGGAATAAAGAGTTTAAAAGAACAACATTTATTAGATTTTTTTTTTAATCAATGTAAAAGTCTTCTGTCAATTTTGATCAATTTAATGCATCTTTGCTGAATAAAGGTATTAATTTCTTTCCAAAACAATCTTACTGGCCCCAGATGAACAGTATTGTATTTGTGCAGCTTTTTAAGCAGCATGTAGAGTCAAATTTATCATTATATTAATTTGTTTTGAATGAAGTATAAATTATATCACACAAACCAATCAAAGACTGATGTTTTCACTCATTTAATCAAAGGCAAAGTCAAAACCCATTAGTAACAAAAAAAATAAAAAATAACAGCTTGTTACCAATAAAAACCATTTGATTTGTGGCATTTTAAAGAAACCACTTTGATGAAACACCTTAAAACACACAGCTATAAACATTATTTAAAGGCAGTGCAGCTATGTAGCAATATGTAAATTAATTTCTCAATTTTAGTGTTCAGTCACAAACTGCACAACTCCTACAGACTGTCAATAACGCATACAACTCTACTGTAGTATTAGAGACCAAGTTAATTTCCCTCAGGTACATACAAGACATGCAAATACATGGAGTCAATGCTGCTAGATACTTTAATGACATTTCTGCACATTAATTTAACAAATTCCCTACAAATGAACGAATCAGGGCTTTCGCAGACTTTTGAAATACCACAAATTGCATAGATTGTGCCCTTGAATTCTTTCATTCCCTTCTGCTCATCTAACGTATACATTAGTCACCAGAGATATGTGATGTACATAATCACAATCAAATCTGAAATCACATAAGCGATTCCGAGCCATATTGGTTGGTCCTTTACAAGTGAATTTGATGACTCTGTCTCATCCGCAGGAAATAATAGTGAAGCGTTTGGACACGCAGGACATGTTATGCAACACAATACCCAGCAGAAAGATCAAAATGAATGCCACCAGTAGCACAGTGCAAACCCCCGTCCATGCTGTGGTCTTAACCGCCACCTCCTCCTCCTCCATCCCCTCCTCACCCGTGTCGCCCCCCAGCACGAGGCTCCCGCCATCAGAGATGTTTAACACCCCAACGCTTTTAGGGCCAAATCGGCATGCTGGTTGTCCGGGAAGCAACGCCTCATCTGTGTCCAGAGGGAGGGGCAGCAGGTAGCAGCCGCTGTTGGGTAAGTGTATAAAGATGGGAGTGTGCTCAGAGGAGTGAGACAGACTGATAACGGAAAGTACTTCCGGGTCGTCTGGAAGATGGGAGACCGAAAGTCCGCCAGGGATCTGTGTCACACAACGACACCAAGGACAGCGAAGCTCTCTCTGGCTGAGCCGCATCTGGCTCAGACACTCGGAGCAGCAGGTATGCTGGCAGTGCAGGAGTTTGGGTCGGCGCCATTGGCTGAAGTAGTTGAAACAGATTTGGCACTCAAGCCTGGAGTTCTGGGACAAGGTGTCCATCGTCCTTAAAACGTGGCTCTTCGGTTACTTTAATGACCGTATTCTTGCTGATTTGTATCGCCAATGCACTTCTCCGTCAACCACTCTGTGTTGATGGGGCCGTCAGTGCTTTAATCCGAGACAAGTGCTTTAAAGCGAGACAAATATGCTGCATCAAAACAGACTGTCAAGAATTAAATCCAGGGGATAGGTTTTGGCACATTCACATGCAGGCAGAAGGGTTAATTTATTATGCGCTAGCTGTGAGCTGGATCTAAATTCTTGTCAGGCTTGACTTAGAAGTAGACGTCCTGGATAAGTAAACAAATCAGCAGGGATTAGGACTGACACAGTCACCCTAAGCCTAGACAACGGTGGTGAAGAATGCTGAGGCTAAATCGTGTGTGTGAGCTGAAAACAAAACGGCTTAATTGGATAATTATAATCCGTGTATCATTCGATCATTCGTTTTTTGATTTAATATTGAAAGTAGAAAAATGAGAAAACGGCTCCTTTTTCGTTTTTTTGTTTTTTTCCAAAAAACGAAAAACGAGAATTCAGCTTAAATTTACGTTATCTGTGATTAATTCTATGATTATGTGAAATGACTTGATAGCTTCACGGAGTGATACTTACCATGGGTTTAGTATAGATCCAAGCAGGGTGTCAAATTATTAAACGAGCACAGTTGGAAATAAAAGCAGTCCACAGGAATATCCTTCCCCATCTAATGATGAAATAACTCTGTAAAATAAGGGAAAATACATGATGATAAAGAAATAGTTATTTAACAGACTTGAAATTCATCCATTCTTAAAATAGGGAGGATGAGGTTAAATGTGCCGTTTTTTAAAGGGGTCATATGATGCTTTTTTAAAGATCATTATTTTGTGTATTTGGTGTAACAGAATATGTTGACATGCTTTAATGTTCAAAAAACACATTATTTTTCAAATACTGTACATTATTGTAGGTCCTCTATGCCCCGCCTTTCTGCCCTAAACGAGAAGAAATTAAAGGTGAACTAAAACTTCTAATATTTCATATTTTAAAATAGAAGAATGCATTATAGCCACAGAATGCGTCTTCACCAATAAATAAACAAATTTTCCCCATGTTATTGGTAAAGTGTATCATATCATGAGGTACGATTAAGAATCATTGGAGAATAATATGCAACAATATTTTGTGAAATAAATATGAACATAAATGTTAAAAACCATTACGCCTAGAGTAATTTTGCTGTACATTATTCACATTTTATAAACCAATCAGGAAAACAGAATGTCTGAAAATGAATTTTTTACCATTTTCTAATAATACACATTCTCATAGCTTGTAAAAAAATGCATCTGACACACTTTCCACCACAGCTATAATTACTTTACTGATTTATTTAATAATTCATTTAATCTTAAGCCAAACAATAATCATGTTTTTTTTTACACTGGCAATTCACCAACATGTACAATCTTTATACCCATACCGTACAGAAATTTTTCACACTTCAAATATTTAAAAATATACAAAATATATTGCTATACTGTAAATGATAAAAACGATTTACATAAATATATGTAGTTTTAGTTACTTATATTTCTTATTAATTGTTTTTCCATATACGTTGTCTAAATACATTTATAATTCTCAAACTGTATATTTTAAAAACACATTTTGCATTTGCTCAAATTGTATTTCAAGATTGGAAATGTACTTCCTGCTACTTGAAGTACATTTTGTAATATATTTTGGCATTTGAAGGTTTAAAATCATTTCAGTTTGAAAAATCTGCACTGTTAACAACACGCATTTAAGCACAGATTTTAGCCAGAATTATTTTATTTTTTTTTTCAGAATGGATAAATTTTTGCTGTATGATACATACAAGTTGATGCAACATGAAGAAATAAAAAAACATGTTTTTCCTGAGAAATGCTTATCACTTTGTGCATCTCTCAGTCTGAGCAAGACAAGTTATTCCTAAACACATGATCATGATAAGGGGGTGACCTTGCCAATGACACATCTAGTACTCCTCCTCTCCAGACTGCTGATCTGTCCTTTGTGCTCTTTTGCTCTGCTGTATATCCCTCTTCTATTTATGTTTGTTTTGTCTTCAAATATACGGTTTAATATTTATGATAAAATACATTATTATTGTTTTCTGTTAACAATATAACTTTGTAATCAGGGTTGCTTTATTGCCATAAAATGCTGTTTTACTCAATGGGCAGTGTAATCCACTTAAGAGTGTTTATATGGCCAGTTTGGCCACACAATGATAGTACACATTTTCACTGGATGAAAAACTTCCCCTTACAAGCAACAGCTAAATGGGACCTAGTTTAGTCGAGCCCGTAGGCACAATTTCTGAAACCTGCATGACACATGACTATTAGCATGCATGAAGCTGACCAATGAATGAGAGTTCAAAACCCCTCCAGCACTCAAGCTTCCTTCTGACCTTAACCAATTCAGAGCTTAAAAATATTTCCTAACCTCATCTAAAATTTATTTGAGGGCATTTATTTCCTTCAGGTACTGTACAGCTAATATGCATTTTAATTGCTTGGCTCAATGCTTGTCACGGAGAAATACTCACGGCGAAATGAAGTGTGCTGGTACTACACGTCAATCACCTGAGAAAAGAATGAACACTTATCAAGTGACTAAGTTAAAGTTAAATGACTTGTGGCCACATTTTCAGCATAAGCCTCACTCCAGACTTCCTGTTGTTACACTTACAGCCACATCATAATTTGCTCATGTGACCATGACATGCAAAACAAAACAGTTATCGCATTGCGCTCTTCTCTTTCACGTTCAAAGGTTTATGCCATGTAATAATTGCTCATATACGTATAATTCCACTCCATCCCTTGAGGGGAAAAATAATTAATAATGCAATTAAGCCTGCTATTGTAGCATGAATGGACGGATGCCCCTGAGGGCTTATCCGTTATTAGGTGCACATTATCTTGTGATAGAGAAGCGGAAATATTTCCCTTCTCTTTGGGACTTCCAATCAAAACGCATTACAGCAATCTCATAGACGGTTTAGAGACTTATAGACATGAATACTTTTAATTTACTAATAAATCTAAGGGGCTTTACAAAAACTTTTTTTTGCTAAATGAGACCAGTTCATCGTTTGAAGACATGATTATTTCATGCTCATCAAATTGGTGTCATTACAAATGAAAAAAAGTGCACTGAAAATGAAACAAATGTGGATGCTGCGAATCCAGATCACGGTTATGGAGAATTTGTGTGCTTCTCATAGGATTTCAGTTACCATGAAAACCATTCCAGCTCAATTTCACATTGCATAATTTCCTTCAGCAATTCTGGTACGGCACACAGGGGAGAAAACGTGCCAATCTATTAAACGTCCTGTGGGCACATTTACTAAATCATATGAAATATTTGAGAAGGTGTAACCTTGAGAACATGTCCTTTGAGTTCTCACTTTTGTACTGGCATCAATCTTTCATTTTATGCTGAGCAAGCTGGCTTTCACTTGGCATATTTTCTACCCGGGCTGGATTTTTTTTTTTTTTACTTTTACTTTAAAACAACTGAGGATTAAGTGCATGACTAAAGAAATACAATGGGATTGGTACACTAGATGTGCCTAACAAGATATGATCAAATGTGAAACAACGCCCAAATCCCATGGTGGAAGCTTCACTGAGGGTCAATCTTCGGTCCGACGTCTCGAAAACTAAGACAATGAAACAAGCAGATAAGAAACCGTTAGCTGTGCGCTATAGCGGAGCATCAACCTGATGGATGCAGCTGAATCAGGGGATTTGATTTGTCAGAAAGGGGGTAAAGAAAAGGGGGAAAATGAAAAACATCACTTAAAAACTAAGGCCTTGAGGCATTTCTCAAGGGCAATGTGCTGACTTGAGCAGGTGAGGAGGGGCGCTATTCATGCATGCCCTTGGCCTTTACTTTTTGATGCCTTTTTTTCATGCTGTTCATGTAAAATGCCTGTGGGATGTTGGTGTTACAACTCACCATCTCCAACGTTAACCTGCGTAAACAATGCTGAAATGTGAAACATCCCAGGGCGACACATAATTTATGCGGCAAAGTCACACAGATCTTCATATATGTTTATTTTTTAAATGAAACACACCGAACTTCAGCTGAACAGGGTGTGTTTGCGACAGGAAGCAGATAAGCTTTTAACTTGTACTGAAATGCTGTCTGAACGCGTGTCAAATTAACAGAACTCTTATGCTGATGATACACGGGGCAACTTTTTGAGCAATGTTGCCAGGCAACTTTGGGCAATGTTGCCGTCAATAGGCAACCAGGTGAGACACAGGGCCCACGACCGATCTAAAGAATCCAGATAGACATTTGTTACCCATTCTCAATGGGAAAATGCCCAAGCAACATTGCTCAAAAATGTTGCCCCGTGTATCATCAGCCTTACAGTGATTAAAGTGCATGCCGATCATCAACACAAACCCATGTTAATAATAAAACCAAATGTATAGAGAAAAGGCAACTCAAATGCTGATTGGATCAAGCAGTTGTCTGATAGCAAAGCACTGAGATGAGATAACATAAGATAATATCGGTGGAATTTACTAATTAAGTCACAAGGACACAGTAAAGACAAACAACCCTGAATGACTAAAAGGTTGAATGACACATAAACAGACCCTGTGAGCTAAGGTTTGGGATTTATAAAGATAACCCAAATATTTTGGGTTGCGTGACATGTACAGGCATTATCAGGGCACGTCTGTTTTCAAAGACAGGCATATTTAGACTAGTTGCCATTGGCTGTGTCTCAAAACCTAGCAAGCTGCTTACATTTCTGGGTATCCAGCACGCCTATGTCACCCAGAAATGCTGTCTAGTTAGGTAGCTCACTATATTTTGACACGCGGCCATTGTCGCGTGTCTCTAAACAATCAAAACGACTTAAACCGGAACAGAGAAAAAAGCTGCCCAAAATAATCCTGCTGCAATGTAAAAGAGCAGGCTCCTTCCGTACTGCACTGATGCATAACACAACAAAACACAGTAAAACACAATACAAAACTTGATGGGTTGGTTGGTACAGAGGCTGAACTTGCTTTGAACAGATGTGCTCCAATAAAGTTACACGCTCAACGCAGGTTATAAAACCGCGGTTGAAACGTAATGCAACAAATATGCATCGATGCAACGGAACAAAAATTGATCCAAACAGGTTTTGTTTGCTGTTTACAAGGTATAAAATCTCAGAACAACTTTGATGCGAATGCACAAATAGGAAAGCCAAGTAGTTTCACCGGTTTCTTTGAAAAGAGTGGGGGGAAACTCACCTTGTATATCGAGAGGTGTTTTCATCTATGCAAACGGTGAACATCGCGTTCGGAGCAGCCTCATCTGTCATACTTCACTCTGCCTTCTTCAAAGGCTGTACTGTAAACGCTCTCTGCGACTCCCTCAGCGCAGCCAATAGCGAGCGACGTCTGCGAAGAGAACAGCCAATAGAGAAGCCCGCTAATCATTTTGCCACGCCCCTTAACAAGCACTATTCAGGTCTAAACGTTTAGTCGTTTGAAGGTGGATTATATTTGTTACAAAACAAATACGTAGCCTACTTGCCTTGCACGATAAGTAGCCTACAACAAACAATCTCTTGACACATAATCCTCAATTTAAGTAAACATTACAGAAAAAAAAAAACTTTCCGTTGATTGTAGCATATTTTTTTATGAGCGCTAAAAGTAGGATTTATAGAATTGAAGTACGGGATGAACTATACGGTGAACTAGTGAAGATGCTCACAATGCTGTTAAGAAGTAAACTTTTATTTTGGGCATTGTTGAACAGTATTGCATGACAAGCTGTTTATCCATTTCTATACAATTCCTCTGGGCAAAATCAGATTACATTTAGAAGCCATCAAACCGACTTTTTAAATGTCAAAGCTGTCATTCAAAGTGACAATGTATTGCAATTCTGAAATAAAACAAAATCAGATGGAGAATCTGATAAGCTTGTGACACTAGGCTAATATTTTTTAAACCCATATATATTAATAGTCAGTGCTAACTCCTTCAAATATAATAAATCTTTTTTAAAAATTTGAAGTAAAACACACAATAATTACAGTACAGATTAAGAAAAAAGGCCCCATTTTCATTGTATTTGGGCAAAGGCGGACAGTGGTGAAAAACCTAGTGCTAGAGTTTCTGTTTTAAAGTTCACCACCAACTGAGATGCTGGAATCATGACAAGCCCACACTAATGATCTGGCCCTTGCAAATTAAAAACACATGGACAATGGCAACAAACAAATGCACCCTAGCGAGGGGAGTTTTTTTTCCCCCTCTTTTAAAAATACATTTAAGTATTACAGCAGTGCATCGTGGTTTAGTATCGTGTGCCTCTTTTCTTCATAGCACCTGATGGGACAAAGATATTGCACAAATAAAGACGAGAATCAAAAGTGGTGATTAAAGCCCCATTCACACCAAGAACGATAACTATAAAGATATTAGCATCCACATCAGCGGACAAGATTGTCTGTTTATTCCAAGCACACACTTGTCTGCCGCTTTAAATTCAAACTTGTTATAGCAGGATGGATTCTGATTGGGTGTCAGTGTTTGTTCATAAGCTGGGAAAAAAAATCGTTCTTAAAGTGATTCCAATTATATTGTTTCTTTGTGCCTGTGTTATAGCTGTGGTGTAGACTCTACTGTTCTTTAATATTGATAGCCTATTAGAACTATATATCTTTATCGTTCTTGGTGTGAACGGGACTTAACGTGTTTAAAACCCTAAACTCACCTCTGCCTCTCTGGCAGTAGGTAAAGTCAGTCTCATCATATTCACTTCTTGGCCTTTGCTGGTGGACTGCCTTACAAGTCGGCCTTCTCAATGGAGTTCTCCCTTTACAAATCAAAAAGAACACCATTTAAAAGACAAGCCATACTTGACACTTGCATTCCACAACTTCAAAAGACTTCACACGTCCAAGTCTTGCCTCCAAGCCCTTGGTTTGGCACCACAGCTTGCCCAATTCTCTTGGTCAGAGACGACACCCTCTCTCCATTGTTCTAAAAATATTTCTGCATGAGCTGACCACCTTGTGGCAGCATTAAAATGCAAATTCAAAAAATAAACCCTTACCAACACAAGGCCTGCACAAGGCACCCTTTTGAGTTCTCTTATCAGCTTTAGCCAGAGAGCCATACTCCTCACAGCACTCTCCTTTGGGATGCACACGAGCCTGCTCGCGTAGATCACAGCGCTCTTGGCCTTCACACAGCAGCTTCCGGTGCCCGTGTTTAGCACAGTGATGCCCACAAGAGGACAGCGCATGCCTGCTGCAACACTTCCTCTTGGACACTCTCGGTGACTCACAGTTACTCCGCACCTCTGCATCGAGGTCATACTCGCAGTCTTGATCAGACTCATCATCTCTCTCAGGATGGCTGCGTTCGGCCATTTTGCAAATTCCTACGTCATCCTGCAAGCTTGAGCCGCAGCACACACACGTTTTCTGGCAGACAGGGCGAGCCTTTTCCACGCTCAAGAGCTCTTTTCTGGAGCGAACGGGCACGTCACTGGTTTCAGCCAGCTTGCCGCCACCAACATACACATGCCCCGGAACGAGATCGAGATCCTCCACATCAGTGGAGAACATTTCATCTCTGGAAGAGAGCTCATCTATGGATGGACTCAGGACACTCTGGCGCTCTTGGGTCACTTGAGGGTAGTAGCTGTAGGAATATGCACTGCCAACTGAGGACAGATAGTTTTGTGGAGGCAACAGAGTAGTTGGAGAATCGAAGTAAACAAGTGGGTCAATCTCTTGTTCAAGACTGAGGCCAGTTGTTGTCTTATTGCAGGGCAGGCGAATGATTTGATACTGCAGGTCAAAGTCTTCAGAGAGCTTTATAAGAGGCTCCATAACTGCAGCAGCATCAGTAGACGCAATATTCTGTACCTGCTCATCACCTGGTTTCTCCAAATCGAGGTTCTCTGTTGGATCAGCAGTGCTTTTGATACCACTACAGAACACATTGCCAGTTGCACTGGTTATTGGCTTTCCATTTTGGCAGCACAGTTCTTCAGCAACACTCTGTTGCTCATCGTTCTCATTGGCATCCTCTTCCTCATGGACAGAAGAACTGTCAAGGGGTAGCACATCTGATAACACGCATTCGTCCAGTCTACCCTGGCTAGATTCAGCATCATACGCAGAGTCACTGTAGGTTGTGGGCCTTGTGACCTGATTAACCTGTTCCTCCTTACCTTCCTGAGAGGCAAGCTCTAACTTGGGGTCTTTTAAACCAGTCAGTTTCTCTCCCTGCACTACATCAGGAGTAGAGGAGACCACAGTGTTAAGCCCCTTGTCACCACCTTGTTCACAAGCCTTCAGACTCTCAATTTTGTCTATCAGTTTGTTGACTGAATCACTAGGATCTGTTTGGACCTCAGAACAGGCAGTCTCCCGATGCATCCCGGTGTGTTGAAAGTGCTGGCGGACACGCAAATCATAGGATGCAACAGAGGGGAAGTGGGGGTTGATTCTTCTGTAATCGATTGGCTGCATGGGTGCATGTGGGATCACATACCCAGGATACTGCATAAACTGATAAGGGGCCATGTAGGGACGGCCGAAGTGCAAAGCTGGAACAAAGAAAAAGAAATTGTTGCGATTAATCAAATGAAGTCTACAATAAGCAATGTCTCAAAGACTAAACTCACCTGGCCCTGGAAAGCCATAGTGGCCATATGGATTCATGGGCCATTGATACATGAAATAAGGCTGAGATGGTGGCTGAACATAGAAAAAGGGTCTGGTGTGGTTTACTGGATGGTGAGGTTGCCCAACTCCCATTGATTGTGAAGTGTTATTCATTCCTGGGGGGGAAAAAAAGAAAGAAAAGAGCATTTGGAAGATATTTTTTTATGCAGTTGTTTGCCCAAACAGTAGGCTAGAGCAATGTGCTAGCAAGGTCATGGTTTGAGAAGATTACCTTCCATTTCTTGTGAAGAGACGAAGACAGACAGCACAGGATACAAAACACCGCAATACTGTAAAATGAAAGAAAAAAAAACGTTGCACACTTATAAGCACGATAGATTAGACCAAACAAACAATACCAGGAAAGGGCTAGATAACTTAAAAATGGATAAGCATGCTATTTATACTGTTCAAATGTAGCGACGAAAAAAAAAAACTAACCTTAGATGTGAAAGTGACAAAGTGGACTTAAATGTGCATATAGCGAGAGCGACTAACTCTGTCGTTAAAGCTTTTTACTTCGGATTTATAGGTTTCATGCTTGTTTCCAGAGCTCCACATTAATGCAATCAAATGGCAGCCAGCAGGTGTATCCAATTTGTCCTATATATTCAGCAAGCGCTGACGTCGGATTTTATCATAATAAGTTTAAAGTTGTGTCTTTTACATTTCTCATTTATATTATTATTATTATTATTTTTATTTTTATTTTTTACTAGCCTACTACTACTACTACAGTGTTGGTTCATATTCCACACAGTGTCATTAGTATTACAATTAAACTTCAAACACCGTTTTTTTCTGTAGCTAATGAAACCTGGCAGTATTACAGCAGTCGTTCACTCCTCTTTTACTTATCATTTATTCATTTACAACAATTGTTTTGTTGATGGAATGCAGTTTGTGCTTCCTCACAGCGCCTCTATGCGGGTAAGTTAGATGTATGTTTCAGTTTCACGTATGAGTGAATAAGAGCGCTGCTGCTCTGTCAAAAAGCGGTGAGTATGTTAATATTTTTCGACAGCTCATGAAATAATTCAGACAGTTGACTTGACTAAAAGTATTAACAGAGACACATCTAGACGTTCTCTTTAATGTCGCTGACCAGTGTTTTGATAATAATCCCTAAGCGTTAGCCTGCTAGCGTACTTGTATTCAACAGCAGTGGGCGAGTTAAACCGTAACGTTAGGGGTTTAATTCGAGTATGTAAACACGTATGTGTGTACAGGTTAGACAAGTAACAACGAAGACCGTAAAGCATCAGTTTATCTAGAAATTGATATTTAATTTTAAAGAAAGAAGTTGCTAACTAGCTTCGTGTAAGTTGTTATGGTTTCACTTTCCATTCACAAGGCAGCTAGCGTAGTAGCTAACATGAATATACTGTAAAAACATCGATATAGGTTATTTAAAGGATGTGACAGTCATGCATATCTACAAAATATTAACATGACTGCAAATAAACGAGAAAATGACCCCTCATGTTTCACAAGTGAATTAACAGACGTGTTGTTGACTCTTGTTTATGCTTCAAACATAATAAATCAGTAAGCCACCTTGTCTAATGCTGCTAAACTTTAACTATAATAAATCCAACTACAGTGTAATTAGTTTGTTTTCTAATGGTTTGGCTTGAGAAACAATGATCTCCGGTAATTCAGGCCCTGTGTGTTTTAAACCTAAAGCTTTCAAAAACTTTCACTTTCAGCTATGGCCTCTCTCAGTGATCAGCTGGAGGAGGTGAGGGTGAATGCGGAAGGCAGCTTGTCTACTCCAGGTTCTGCCCAGGAGATGAGGGCAGGGGTGGCAGCCATGGCCGACATCCCCCTCCCGCCCTCCAGCAAATATCGCTACATTGCTGCTGAAAGCATGCTGACAGAGAACAGTAGTGGGAATAACAGGAAGGAGGTGAGAGCTGGTATAATGATTCATTTTCCTCAGCAGTCCAAAGAGTGTATGATTACACAACAGGAAGCAAACCTTTTACACAACAGGAAAAAAAAAACCTTTTAATGATCTGACCATTTGCACGTAGTTACCGCATGCAAGGCCATGACCTATGTCTTAATGATTGTGGGGACCAAGGGAGTAGTAATATATCTTTTTATTAAAAGTAATTAAATAGTTGGAGGATTTGAAGGAATAAACAGAATTAAAGAAAACCGTAAAAGTATAAATAACAGTAAAACTATTTGCAAATAATATTTTTATTTTAAAATATGCACACATTCATTCTTAATCATATACTTAATATGCCAAAAATGGCTTTGTTATTGTTTCTTGTCACATTATACTCAACTTTTTTTGTCATTTTTAACCATTTAAGTGATTTATGTAATTCATAATTGAGTAGTTTGCAACAATGGATATTATTTTCTGTCATAAAACAGTTGTCAAATATTAAATGTAAAGCTACTTTTGTATCTTACCTTGCAGTCTTTCACTGTTGAAACTCTAGCATCATGTTTGGGTTGTGTGAACAGTGGAGCCCACCTTCTTTGATTTGATTGGCCATCTCAGTCACTTTGACATTAACGAGCGCTGTTATAGACTGCTTAGGCATACCTGCCTAAAATATATATTTTTAACATTTTAGTAATTTTTACAACAAACAAAGTGGTACACAATAGAGTACAGCAGAGAAGCATCAATAATATCAAATATTGATGAGGGGACAATTTGTCCATATGTGATTATTGGGGGGGTGTGTATCTACAATGGTTACTGACCTGACCGTATATATTGGGAATGAATGGTTTACACTGACCATGTGAATGACTGACATAAAGCGCATAATAATACATAGCACTGGGTAATCTGTCACATCTGTCTGAGGTGTTTCGTAAGAATTTGTTCTGTTTCCACTCATTTGTATGCGCATAAAAGTTCATTTCCAAAAAAGTTCAAAAGTCCTAGTTCACGTTTACCAACTGTTGTTGTTTCTGGGCTGTAATGTATTCTTCTTCAGACTATTCTGTTGTACATTTAATATCTTCTGATCCTTTTAGTCCCTTAGCCTGCTGCAGAAACTTTCCACTGCTCTTAACATCTTGGAGAAGTATGGCTCAAATCTTACCAATCCCAACAGGCCAAAGTACTGGCGTACAGTAAAGTTCAACAACCCAGTCTTTAGGACCACCGTAGACTCTATTCAGGTGTGTGGTGGATGAGATTGAGGCTTTTTGTATGAACCATACCAAATATCTGGTTGCTATTGTTTATCTTCGTCTTTCAGGGTGGCAGAGCAGTACTCAACCTGTACGGTTACACCAATCAGCAGCAAGATGGCTTGAGCTTTCCTGATGATGTTGTCCAGCCGGATGTTGGGAAGGTGGCGTCTGTGACTCTTGAGGTCATGTGCCTCCGTATGGAGCTGGACATGCTAATCAAGGTCTGAGGCTGTAAAGTATAAGCAGTCAATGGGTTTTTTCACAAAGAACATTCAGCTCACATAGAATCTGTTCCTTTTCTGTAGGGTACCCATCCTTATCCAGAGTTTTTTGAGAGACTTATTCCCTCCCTCACTGTGCAGGTACAATTTGTTACCATTCTGCACTTAATTAAATGTGGCTGATTTATTTGGTTATAAACTAATGACTTGTCCATCCATGCACTTTTTTCAACATCAAAATTGTAGGTTAAAATTGATATATACATTACCATTCAAAAGTTTTTTTTTGAAAGAAATTAACACTTTTATTCAGCAAGGGTACATGAATTTGATCAAAAGTGACAGTAAGGACATTTATGATGTTACAAAAGAAACCAAAAATTATCAATAAAAATGTGTTGCAGTCTCCACATAAAAATTAAGCAGCACAGCTGTTTTCAATAATTAGACGTTTCTTGAGCTCAGAATCAGCATACTAGAATAATTTCTGAAGGATCATGTGATCACATGACTGCTGAAAATTCAGCTTTGCCGTCACATGAATAAATTACATTTTAAAATGTAATAAAATAGAAAACACTTGTTTTAAATAGTAATAAGTGTTGCTGTATATTTGATAAATAAATGCAGCCTTGGTGAACATAAGAACTTTTGAATGGTAGTGTATGAATAAGTTAAAGTGCTCCTATCAGATTTGTTAGCTTTGTTGCACGTTACTTGAATACAGTGTCCATATACAGGATGAGGAAATCAGCACAGATGCAGTTGCCTTCTCTCCTAGTGAAAGACCATTGGAAAAACAAGCTCTCTCACCTGCATTGACTCCTTCTCAGCCTAAATCTCCATTCAGTCCAGCACTCTCTCTTTCTTCTCTAGTGCCCTCTAAACATACAGGTAAGCATGTCACATTTACCAACCCTGGCTTTCCATTTAAACAATATATTTAATTGTGAGTGTCATTTCTATTCTACTATTCTATTCCATTCAATTTCTCTGCAGAGAACTGCACCATATGTGGCATCTTTCCGGTGTCTGCTCACTGTCCCACCTGTACTCAGCGGCTGTGCACAGAATGTGACAGGCTGTATCACTCCCATTCAGGACGTTCCACACACATTAGGATTCCTGTGACTTCCTCAAAAGCCACGAAACGGCTCAGGTTAGCACTGTTATCATTTTAAAGGTTGAGAGATTATATTTGTGTAGAGGATTTTATTCAATAGATCTGTATGTCTTTATTTCTTTTTTTTAGCTCATCATTGTCAACATGGCAGTGTTCATACTGCACTACAGTAAATTCAATGCAGCAGGTTTTGTGTGAAACCTGTGATCGACCCCGCCTGTCCTCTGCTGCTCCATCTCTACAGGAAGAGCAATCACAGCCCTCTACAATATCTGGTTAGTCTGTACATCCTTTTTTCTAGTTTACTCTCACTTTTTCCACACTAAATAGGCCGTCAGACCTGTTTGACCTTTTGATATGTCAGGTTGGTAATCGAACAGGACAAATAAACATCTAAATTCTGTTTTTTGCCCATCACTTTCTTCAATTAGAGTGGCAATGTAAAAGCTGCACTGTGGTGAATGCAGGCAGCAGCATTCTGTGCGAGGTGTGTGAGCGCCCTCGTCTGGCCACCAAACCTCCTGTCACACCCTCACGCCCGACCCCCACTGCCGCAGGACTAATGGACAGCCAGGTGCCACGATCCACTACATTCCATATGCAATTTTCTGAAAGATAGTTTTGTTTATTGATAGATTTTCAAGGTGAAATGTATAATTTCTGTGCCAATACGTCAAATCAAGTGACCTTTATTTATATAGTGCTATATACAATACAGATTTCAGAGCAGTTTCATAGTAATAAGCAGCAGAATAACAGAATTAGTTATGCAAACGTCTTTAAATATGAGATAAAATTCAAATTCTGCTGTAAAGCAGCTCTAAAGAGACAATAGTGTCATATTCAGCTCTAGTCAGTTCAGTGTTGGTTCAGTTCAATTCAAAAAGTGTGTTTCATTAATTATGTTCAAGTTCATTAATTATGAAATGAGTTCAGTGCTGCTATTAGGAGCTCTACAGAAGGCAACAGTGTTGTTATTCAACTCAAGTCAGTTCAATGTTGATTCAGTTGAATAACAGTGCTGAGGTTGCAAAATTCATAAATTATTAAACCAATTCTATTCATCATCCAGCTCAATTCAGTTCAGTTGTGTTCTCATCCGATAGTGTCAGTGCATTCAAATTGATAATATAAGTGAATGAAGAATGTTGCAAAAAGTAATGTAAAGCGCTGACTTTAGCGATTGGCTCTTTTGCTCAGAAGGCAGGGCTTCATTCTATCCACCTTTTTCTTCAACACGGAAGTAAGCCTATGGGTGAGACTTCCGGTTCATTAGCCGCTATAGGTAAATAACGAGGAGAATAACAACGTGCAGTAAACGGTAAAACTGTTTGCACTACAAACCAGTGTGTTCATAATTAAGAAAATACATTAAAATAATATGATAAGACACACCAACTTTCAATATCAAGCAGCAAAACAAACTGTTTTGTTCAGCTAAAAATAGCTAGACGGAGTGGAGTGAGATGAGACCGGAAGCCAGACCCATAGAATTTACAAATGGCCGTGCCCATTTTTACGACAAGAAAAAGGTGGATAGAGCGGCCATATTGAGCGTTGCATAGCATTTTTCCCCATTCAAAACTATATGAGTGACACGTATTGGGTATTCTATAGTCTTTGGTGTTACACATAATCTATTTAACATTCATTAACTGATGAGCATATCCTGATTTGTCATTGCAAATGAAATGAGTCTCTTGCTGAGTTTTATCCTGAATTTAGGTTCCTGTTGTTGACTTCTATTTTCCTTATGTCATTCAGTGGGTTTGCCAGTTTTGTACGTACGTCAACCACACACCATCACCTGTATGCGAAATGTGTTGTCTTTCGAGATCAGAGCCTGCTCTATCACCCTCTAAGCCCCTCCCACTCTCACCAGTCAAGGACGTCACACCGCTTCCAGCCCCACCTAAAGTCAGTTCTACTGAGGACCCTGATTTGAAAAGGCAAAGATTGATGAGGGAGGAAGGGCTTAAACTCATTCAGCTCATTCGTGTAAGTCTGATATGTTGTTGTTGTTGTAGCCTGAGTATTATCCTCAGAAGTTTACAAGCTTCCTCACTTTTCTCAGGAGGCAGAGAAGAAAGGAGTGAGCCCGGAGGAGGTTTACACCAGCATGTGTGTGTCGGGAAACAGTAATGTAATGCCGTATGACTGGCTGAAAGCAGAGCTACCTCATGTGCTTGATGAGATCTGTGTGATGGCTGCATCCTGTCAGCAAGAACCGAACGCACAATCGAACTGTTCAGGGGGGAACAATGGCCAGGATGGACAAAAGAGCAATGCTGTGCCCCTGTCCAGAGCAGAAGCCAAACGGGCCTGGCTGGCAGCAGGGGGAGATAATGAGAAGGCTGTCAGGCAGGCTCTCAGACACCGTAGTGTTAAAGTGAGTCAAGTCTGTCTTTGTGCATCCAATCATAGTGATACTGATACTGATTGAGCATGTATGGCTTTCATTTTGGGGAATTTCATTTGTGTTTCCAGACCTTTCAGAATAGTTAGTGGTTTAACTTTAAATGCTAACATTAAAATTGAAGGGATGGGGGAGGGATACAGCTTAATTTGCAGAAACTCTAAGTCAAGCTGTGTTTTAGAATTTTATAATGCTTAACAGATCAGTAGTCTTTTATACTTATAGGTACATATTTGAATATATATAAGCAAGTTTTTATTTATAGTATCAGCTGATACTGTTTTTTTCATTAAGCATGCTCATTTGCCTTATTTTTATATTTGGATTACTTTCGCCATCAAACACTTGCATTAAGTTAATCTTTAAAATTACTAATAATTTAATAACATTGTTAAATGTCATTTTTAAAATAGTTTTTATAATGTTGTGATGCCTAACCTCACTTGTAGTTTTTCATATTCATTTAGTTTTTAATATATTTATACAAAATAATATAGAATTTTAACATTGGCCGTAACATGAATATAATTATCCGCTTATCAGTATCGTCCAGAATTTTAATACAGGTGCATTCCTGGTAAATACGACATTTTGTCTGTTTTTGTTTGTTAGGTAAAAGAGCTTGGCTCTCTGGGCTTTAATGATGTGACCCGCTGTGAAGAAGCCCTGCGGCAGAGTGGGGGGGATGTGAGGGGGGCTCTTGTTCTGCTGCAGCGCCCTTTACTGGACTCATTCCATCAGCGCATGTGGAGCGAAGAACCAGAGCCCCCCATCGACATCAACCATCCAGATAAACAGGTGACTGGCCTTTTACCTTAATGGAGCTTCACTGAGACACTGCATTGCTTTCTTACCACTAGATGTGTGAAACAGTTTTTACAAAACAACTTGGTTTGTATTATCTTTTGTGTGAGATATATAATGCTGGCCAGCAAAGATGTTCAAAGTGGTCAAAATGTTATGTTATTAAACATGGCTTATTTACTTATTCTTTGTCTGTGTTCAGCATGTTTGCCGTAGGCTGCTGGCGGTGTTTGATCTGCCCAGCTGGGGGCGCTGTGAGCTGGTTCTGTCACTGCTGCAGGACCCTACAGCCACATACACACTGGAGGATGTGGTTCAGGCCGTGCGTGAATCACATGACCGGGACTTCATTCGCCGTGTGCTGAATAAGGAATGCCCCATCTGCCTGTCAGTTTTTCCCCACAGCAAGGTACTTTGTGTCAGCTCCTTCTCTGTGATTTGCTCCAAATCTTGCACTTTTTACACCAGCATGCCCTTACCTTTAGGCTCATGAACTGTTTACCCAAAAATCTTTATCAAGGCCCAATCCCATTTCTACCCCTTAGCCCTTCCCCTTTCCCCTACCCCTCTGTTTTGCGTGTTCACGTGAAGGGGGAGGGGCTTCTCGATTCTCTTTTGGTTGGAAGGGTAGGGGTAGGGGGAGGGGCAGAAAGCCCTTCAAACGAAGATTTTTCGGGACCACAC
>NW_015627538.1:195143-195319 GCF_001515625.1 Sinocyclocheilus rhinocerous
GCCCTTCAAACGAAGATTTTTCAGGACCACACTTCAAACGAAGGGGTATGAATTATCTCGGAGTAAACCGGCTACAGCGGCAACTAGGCATGGGCCGGTATGAGATTTTTACGGTATGATATCCTTAAAGGGGTCATATGATGCGATTTCAAGTTTTCCTTTCTCTTTGGAGTGTT
>NW_015627538.1:195382-198469 GCF_001515625.1 Sinocyclocheilus rhinocerous
TGTAACACTCCAAAGAGAAAGGAAAACTTGAAATCGCATCATATGACCCCTTTAAGCAAAAATATCACGATTTCACGGTATTAAGGTGTTGTTGTTACAGCTCTAAAATGTGTTAATTTGAAATGTCTGGGTAAAAAAAAAAAATAAAAAAAAAACTGACCAATATATTTTGAGCAACATACAGAATATTTGGAACAGTAGTATTTGTTTATTTTTCTTTGATTTGTTTCTGAAATGTGGGCTGTCCTGCAGCTTTTGATGTGGATGGTTGATTTGCTGCTAGAGCTACTGCTGCCCTAAAAAGAAGAAAAATAAAGACTGACATCTTTTTTCAAAGTTATTTAATCTTAGTTATATTATTCATATACATATCCTTTCATATCTTTTTTGTATTTTCTTATACATATTTTGTTTTAAAATAACCAAATGTGAAGCAAAAACAGAATGTTCTGACTAGCTTTGTGAAATTATACTACATGCCTTAACGAAACAAACAGCAGAAGCTCTGAATGGGACGCAGATTCACTCTCTGACAGCAGGAGGCGCTGATACAGCGTTTCCTTGGTTATCGCAGTAAACAAAGCAGAGCTGTGCTGAAACACTGCTTTAATGTGAATTATACGAGATGAAAAGAAAATACCATCTAAACGTTTCTGAAGACAGTCAGTTCCCCTCAGAAACATTCATATAAACCCCCAAATCAATATTTAGGATTTTCTTCCAATAGTTCGTGCATCACGAACAGTGAGTGTGATCTGCCTGCTACAGTATTTTTCTCTGTAACGTTACATCCGTCTTCAGCGTTTTTCTCAAATATTGCCAATTCGAGAGAGAGAGGGAGAGAGAGATGAAAGTTGCGTGTCTGTGCGTCTCTCTTTACAACGAGTGAGTTTACTTCAAAAATAGCGATTTTATCCTCTCGTTGCTGGAAAATATAATGTAGCGATTCGATATTTAAACTATTATTAATAAAAGTTGCGGGGCAGCATTGACCAGATTCTTTTCTCCTGGATGTGTGAGCTGCGCGATCTCCGATATATGTGTGTGTGTGTGTCAGTAAGCAGAACGGTAATTAAAGGCTCTAATGCACACCAGTATAGGTGTGTGTATTGTAGGAGCTAGACGACGTATGATGACGTGTGACGGCATAGTATTGGTGTCCCAATTCTTAGGGGAATATTTTCACCTCTACCCCTTGACACTCTGTTTCAAGGGGCAAGGGGAAGGGGTAGGCGGAGGGGGTATAAAATAGAATTGGGATTGGGCCTAAGTCATCATTTATTCACCATTATTTTGTTCCAAACCTGTACGACTTTCTTTCTTCTGTGGAACGCAAAAGAAAATATTTTGAAGAATTTTGGTAGCCGAACAGTTTTGGTTCCCATTGACTTATATTGTAATACTTGACCATGTAATGGAAGTCAACAGGAATAATAATGTATGTGTGTGAAAGTACCTTACATTAAGTCAGGACTGTTTTTTTGTGTCTTTCTTAGATGCAGTCTTTGACATCGTGCCAGTGCTCTGTGTGCTGTGGATGTTTCAAGCAGCATTTCACCATAGCGGTGAGGGACAAGCACATCAGAGACATGGTGTGTCCTGTCTGCACAGAGCCTGACATCAACGACCCTGAGCACCTGAACAGCTACTTCTCCACTCTGGACATACAGGTACTGCAAGAGAGAAAAAAATATATAAGGATGGGCAGTGCAATACTGAGCCTTAACACAGCAGCATTATAACTGGGCTTCAAACTACTCACTGTGACGTATGAAACGATCTTTTGTGTGTGTGTGTGTGTGTGTGTGTGACTGACCAGCTCAGGGATTGTCTTGAAACGGACGTGTACGATCTTTTCCACACGAAACTGACTGAGCAGGCTCTCATCAAGGACCCAAAGTTCCTGTGGTGCAGCCATGTGAGTGACACTGCCTCCTTGCACTTCATCACTGTTCATTTCTTAGAGATTGCGCTCATGCTCAAACAGCTGTAGTTTCATTCAAGCGCATTTTACAGTGATCTGAAAAGAGGTGCATGATGTGAGTTGTCTTCATGTTTGCATCTCTTTCACTCTCTTCTCATTTTCACAGTGCTCATATGGCTTCATCTATGATGGCGATCAACTCAAGGTCACCTGTATGCAGTGCAGGAAAAGCTTCTGTGCTCAATGCAAAAAACCAGTAAGAAAGCGAGAAACGGATATGTTGGGGAGTAATTAAAAGTACTGAAACGAAAAATTCACCTGTTTTTTCATAGAATGACAGTAGTCAGTAGCTTCAAAATAGTTTTGCAAATGCAATAACACATTATGTTTACCAGCAAATCAAAAACATACTCTAATATGTATGTGTAATGACAAAAAACTGAACAAATACTTCATTGAATTATGGAAGTTAATGTTTTAGTCTTTCTGTCTGCCTCTCTTTGCAGTGGGAGGCACAGCATATGGGGCTCTCGTGTGAGCAGTTCCAGCTGTGGAAGCGAGAGAATGACCCCGAGTACCAGAAGCAGGGCTTGGCTGGATATCTGCGTGACAATGGGATCAGTGAGTCACCTTTTGATCTGCTCTAGAAGCCTGTCGGACCTGTGCTTTCACTCTTCTAATCCACATATACTCACAGCTAACAGTACCGCTGCTATCACCGCCCCTGTCCCATTCTGACTGCCAGAATATATCTGAGCACAATTACCAGGGGTGTGGACTCGAGTCACATGACTCGAGACTTGACTCGGACTCGAGTCCCAGATTTGATGACTTGCGACTCGACTCGACATAATTAAAGAAGACTTGAGACTCGACTTAGACTTTGACAGCAATGACTCGAGACTTGACTTGGACTTGAGCCCTGTGACTCGGAAAGACTTTATGATCAGATCAAAGTCATTATAGACGCGTCCCTGCAGCGTGTTTGCACTTGACTGGCAATAAGCCAGAGACTGCATTCAGGGAGCGCTGGATTTATAGGCTAGTATACATTAATGGAGTAATAACATAACTTACGACAAAAGAGCCGAGATAAGAAAAGAAAAAAAAATGACATTATTCGTCTAGCGATCTCCGCTCGTGAAAAGCGCTGCCCTGTCCGT
>NW_015627538.1:198549-198911 GCF_001515625.1 Sinocyclocheilus rhinocerous
ATTTTCATTATTTTTTGTAATAAACACCTCTCTGAGACCTGTTTTTGTCAGATCTCCACTGTTTTTGTTCGATCAGTTACATCTTTTATTTGCATGTGCATTTTATTGTAGTTAAACCTCCATTAAGTTTAAAGTTAATCCATAATCGAGATTTAAATCTGAGTTTAAAGTTATGGTGCAACAGGATTAAAGTTAATCTTAAATATAACTTAAATCCAGGATCAAAATGATGTTAAAATGTAAACCTGCTTATTTTTAAAGGTTTAAAGTTTGGTGCAACAGAATTATTAGATAAACCTTGATTTAATCTAGATTTAAAATTAATCAATGCAAACCATTTAGCTATAATTTCATTTGAAAAA
>NW_015627538.1:201848-218110 GCF_001515625.1 Sinocyclocheilus rhinocerous
ATGCTCAAACAGCAACATTACACACTAACTAACGTTAAAAAAGTGAAATCGCAATCAGCCACCCCTTTAAATCCGATGGGTTAAAAATGTAAACCTGCTTATTTTTAAAGGTTTGAAGTTTGGTGCAACAGAATTATTAGATAAACCTTGATTTAATCTAGATTTTAAATTAATCACTGCAAACCATTCAGCTATAATTTGAACAAGAAAAATGCACATTAGGCCTAATGTCTGAAGTGAGCAAGCGGCAATAGGCCTAATGATCGTCTTCATGAGTTTGTCTGCATCCATATTGCATGTTTCCTCTCACTTGCAAAGTATGTTTGCAGTTATTTCTTCGAGTTCTTTCAAAGCTGTTCTTTCTGCGTTTCCGCTCACATATTTTTAAATCTGTTTCATTGAGGTTCCAAATAATGGCTCATTGGCTTCGATATAACACCTAGAAGTATTTATTCTTATGCACACATGCAAAGTATGTTGCAGCTGTTATTTCTATGAAATTATGTTGTCTTTGCTATTCTGTTACTAATAAAATAGTTTACTGCTTATCCTATTTTGGCACAATCCCTAAATTGAACTTGAGTAGTTTTACTAAGGGCATCCATCTCACATGAAATGTAACTATGTCAAACATATTCTACCTGCCTTCCTGATATAAATTACTATGAATTTGATATGGTAATTAATACTGAGACACTAATTTGGGAAAAAGAGCACTAATGACTTGTTTAAGACTTGAAGCTAAAAGTTGAGGACTTGCAACTCGACTTGGACTTGCCTGTCTTGACTCGGGACTTGACTCGAGAATTGAATGCAAAGACTCGAGACTTACTTGTGACTTGCAAAACAATGACTTGGTCCCACCTCTGAGAATTACCCTTAAGAAACATGTTGCCTGCTCATACTTTTTTGTTTTGTTTGGTCCAGTGGTGAAGGAAAACCAAATCAAATATTAATGTTGGGTATTTTTCACTTGCAGGCATTTTTATTCTGACTTGTTCACACCTCGTGAGAGAGAGTTACTGATTGCTCAGTAGTTGTTTCTAATGTAGCATTTCACTTAAGACTTTTTCTCTCCCTCTCTTTTGTTCTGAATCCATCCTTCTGGTTTTCTTTTTATCTGTATATCTGTCATTCTGTCTATACATCAGAAGATAATTTTACTGATTCAGTATGATGAAATATTAAATACAAATATCTATCTATCTATCGTTCGTCTGTAACACAGATGGGTATGCAGCATGTGTTAATTGTGACAAATCAGGATATGAATGGTCAGCAATAGAAAAGAGTCTAAAATATGGTCTTATAGCCATATTCAGATTAAGTTCAGTACACACCCATTCTAAGTTTGAATAAGGAGTTTTAAGAATTTGACCACTGCTTTTCAGATACTGTTATAAATGTATACAGTGCCTTGCGAAAGTATTCAAACCCCTTAATTTTTTTTTCACGTTTTGTTGTTGCAACCTTATGTTAAACTGCTTTAAATTACTTTTTTTTTTTTTTTTTCACATCAATCTACACTCCATACACCATAATGACAAAGCAATTTGGTTACACTTTATTTCGATAGTCCACTTTAGACATTCTACTAACTATAAGTAACTTTGTAACTACAATGTCAACTAATTCTCATTAATTTGCAACTACATGTCTACTAACTCTCAAACCACACATCTGGGAAAGAGTTCAGAAAAAAATTCTGCTGCATTGAATGTTCACAGAAGCATGTAGCCTCCATTATCCATAATGGAAGACGTTTGGAACAACCAGAACTCTTCCTAGAGCTGACCTCCTGGCCAGACTGGGCAATTGATGGAGAAGGGCTTTGGTTAGTGTGGCGACCAAGAACCTGATGGTCACTCTACTTGAGCTCCAAGATCATATGTGGAGATAGGAAAAACCTACAAAAGGACAAACATCACTGCAAAACTCCACCGATCTGGGCTTTATGGTGGTGTGGCCAAACTCAATCCTCTCCTCAGTGAAGCTGCATAAAAACACACTTGGAATTTGCAAAAAAGCACCTAAAGGACCCTCAGACTGTGAAAAACAAGATTCTCTGGTCTGATGAATCTCAATTCCCACAAGTAAAGTGTGCTGGTAGCAGCCTCATGCTGTGGGGCTGTTTTTCAGCGGCAGGGACTGAGGGGCTCGTCAGAGTAGAAGAAAAGCTCAATGCACTAAAATATAGAGATAGCCTTAAAGAAAACGCAGTCCAGAGCATTCAGAACCTCAAGACTGGGCAGAAGGTTTACCTTCCAACAGGACAATGACCCTAAGCACAAATGAAAAAACACATGCAAATAGAAAAAACACCTGCAAATTGAAGAGGTGAGGTGAAGAATGGCAGATAATTGCCAAATGCTGATGTGCAAAGCTTGATGCTTCATACCCAAAAGACTTGAGGTTGTAAAGGTGCTTTAGCTAAGTACTGAGTTAAGGGTTTGAATACTTATGCAATGTACTTATTTCAGTTTTTTGTTTTTTTTTAAATAAATGTACAAAGTTGTGACAGTTCTGTGGTTTCTTTGTCATTATGGTGTATGGAGTGTAGATTAATGTGGAATAAAAAGTAATTTAAAGCAGTTTAACATAAGGCTGCAACATAACAAAATGTGAACATAACAAAGATCAGTGAATAACACTGATTATCTTAACACTTATTAACACTGATCTTCATCATGGCACCTGTTCGTGGGTGGGATATATTGGGCTGCAAGTGAACATTTTGTCCTAAAAGTTGATGTGTTAGAAGCAGGTAAAATGGGCAAGCGTTTGACAAGGGCCAAATTGTGATGGCTAGACGACTGGGTCAGAGCATTTCCAAAACTGGGATTTAGGGAACTTGGCCTTTATGTTCCTCATATGTATAATCCTGTGGAACAGGAAGTCGTGGCTGGACAATTTCATGCTCCTAGTCACCCTGGTGTGCTAAAAAATGTAAATATGAATGGGAATATACTTCAGAGATATTTTACTTATAAGAATTTCTAGGGGTGCCAATAATTGTGGCCAACATGCTTTGGAGAAAAACATTTATTTCATCATGAGATTTTCTCCCCAATTTCAATTGGTTTACTTCAATGAACGGTTAGAATTTTTGTACGTTTTTTTGAATGAATGATCAGAAAGTTAAACTATGCAGATTTATTTTCACAGCCGCCTTTGCTCATATTTACCAAGGGTGCCAATATTAGTGAATGGCAGTATATAATGTATGTATTTGTCTGTTAACGGTTACAGGAAAAGTATCTTGATCTCTTAGATTTACCTGAATTTTCTATGTGATTTGATTGTCACGACAATAGACAAACACAGTCTGTGCGATTATGCAAATTATGTTTCATGTTTTTATCAAACGCAATGTAAACATCCACTGTACAGGGTGAAAAAATGGTCACACATCCCATTCTTTCTGTCATGCAGTGTTTTCTGTCTTGTAGCTTGCCCTAACTGCAGGTTCCAGTATGCTCTGGCCAGGGGCGGCTGTATGCACTTCAGTTGTTCTCAGTGCAGGTATCAGTTCTGCAGTGGATGTAACAACCCCTTCCACACAGTGAGTTCCTGTCTCGTCTTGTTGTCTTAGGATTGTTTGTGCCTATTTGTAGCTCTATGTGCATGATATACTGCGCTGTACGTGACTGTGATATTCAGTTTGAAGCCAGCTATGGCTGGGCTATAAGTAGAAGCCTTCTCGGGAGCACTGTTTCTTCCCTCCTTTTATTCATCCTCTTTCCCTCACACTCTTGCTCACTTCTTCTCTGGCAGACGTGTGCAGTGAACCAGTGTACTGTGACAGGTCTGCATGCCCATCACCCCAGAGACTGCCTCTTCTACCTCCGAGACTGGGAGCCTGCCAGGCTTCAGGCCTTACTGCAGGTACACACACTCTCGATTTAACACAGGCACACACATTTCCTCCTACACGTTCACACGCACAGCACTCGTGTGCCACGTTTGGTTGTGAAATATCACTTCTCATCTCCACTGTTTTATTTCGGATACTTGTTTGAACGTCATTTTGTTTCCTCAGAAAAAGGGGGTGAACTACAATACTGACACTGCACCAGGAGCACAGACTGGTACGTCTTTATTTGTGAGGTTTATACTTTTGGTTTGTTCTAAAGGCCTGTTCACACAAAGAATGATAACTATATTAGCGTCCATACCAGCGCATGAAAATGTTCTGTTGTTGTTGTCTTTCGCTTTAAATGCTTGAGCTTGGGTGGATTCTGATTAGCTGTTAATGTTTTTATCATTCCTCAGCTGGAAAAATAAATGTTCTGAAGGTGATTCCCGTTACCGTTATAGCTGTGGTGTGGACTTCACTATTCTCATAGAATTAAAATGATTATTAAAACTTTATAGCTGTCGTTAGTTATCGTCCTTGGTGTGAGTGGGCCTTAACTCTGTGGCCTTATTTCAGTCTGTCTTATCTACCCCAGTACTTCTGTAATCTTTTTGTCTGTGTCTGTCTCTTCATCTAATTTGTCCGTCTTAAAGTCTAGTTTGCTTCCAGTTTCACTCTTTATCTCAACTGCCCAGTGGAGCAAAATTGCTTTTACTGTAATGAAAGCCTAAAAGCTGGACATCATAAAGCAAAGCACTGTTTTCCGATTAAACGTCCGTCCAATTACCGCTTCTCAGGCCGAGGCTATATTTGTACCATGAAATCGTAGTCAAACACACACATACACCTACTCCTTACAGCTTTATTTCACACTGTGTTCCACTTCTTTTACTAAAAATGTCTTCCTGGAAAACTACCTTTCCCCCAAATGCATCCTTGCTGTGGTGTTTTTGCGTCAGGTGTGTGCGGAGTGATCGAGCAGAAAGATGAAGGGACTCTTCAGACCGATTCGCCATGTGGGGCTCAGACTCAGCCGGGCCAGGCGGGACTCTGCGAGTGAGTGACATCATTGTTACCATGTTGACTGCTCCCTGTACACTCTTAAAAATAAAGCTTCTTTATTGGCATCTATGGTTTCATGAAGAACCTTTAAAGGGGTCGTGAACTGCCTTTGTTTTTATTTTGTACTGTTCTCTGAGGTCCACTTATAAAGTTATCAAGATTTTACATCAAGAAACATTAGAATTTAGAAGTAATACGCTATTTTCTGCCCTGTTTTTAACCCCCTCAACTGAACACCCTGTTTGAATAGGCGTGGTGGATTGTAGACTTGGACGTAAATAGCCACTGTTATGATCGGCTAATAGTTGTGTATGTTTGACAGCGTACATTCCTCATAGATGGATGCTGCTGTGATTTAGGTAAAAAATGCATAAATAACTCCATATACAATGCCGTGAAAAACAGGAAGGGGGCAAAAACCTTTTCACGGCACTGTATATCAAATGATCTGTAAGAAGAGACAAAGCAATAGTGACCATGTTTTGAAAAGAGTTACTCATAAAAAGCAATGCAAATACTGTTTTCCCACAACTTGGCACTGCACAGCAACTTGTTGTCTTCATCTTTATCGTTTGGTTTCTGTGTAGACCTGTGCGTTCACCTCTCTCGTAAACACTACATGTGTGAATTGGTGGGTGGGGCTAAACAGGCAGTGATGTAGAAGCAGGTGTTGATTTTCTTCTGTGGAGGCGGTGCTTATCCACACTATTACATCATAGAGTAGAACATTCCACAAACTGTCATTTTGGCACATTGGCTTCAATATAAGCTGTTTCTAGACTAACAATAAAGATTTGAGTTCTGAAATTTACAGGATGTTTTTATAGTACAATGACCTCTTATATATCAAAAGATTAAGGGAATTTTGTTTTCTCAATTCATGACCCCTTTAACATCAATAGAACCTTTCCATTCCATAAAAGGTTCTTCATAGTGGATAAAAGTTCTTCAGATTATTAAAATGTTCTTCACCCTAAGAGAAAAAAAGGGTTCTTTTAGTAACTGAAATTCAGTAACAGTACACAAACATGTTGAAGAAAAGACCACACTTTTAATTGTGCACTTGGTTACATCCTTTTTGGCAGTACCATCAACTTTATCAATGTGAATCATTTTTAAATCAGTCTTTCTTTCTGTCAATAGCTAGAAGTAAAAAGCTCAAGCTAGGCTATAAATGTATTTCAGCATCACCACCACTAAGCTTCTGACAACTCTTCAGTCTTTAAGATCTACAAATTTATCAAATTTGAAATTTGTGAATCAAAAGATCTACAGAGTTAGAATAGTTTTGCAGGATCACTAGTATATTCTCAATGAGGCTGTAAAAGCGGACTAGTGAGTATGAGTTTTCCTGGTCGGCATGATGACATTTAATGTCTTCGACAACCTCTGTAGTCCCATCTGGCCACTTATTAACAACCGCTTTTTTCAAGACCCATAAAAGCCTAGAAAATCATGAGCGAGGTATTACTGGTGTATTTTATGTTGTAGAATGAAATGTTAAAATCTTCAGCTTTTGTTAACCACAGATGTTATTTCAGGCTTTCAACCAAAAACTCATTTAAAAAAATCATTGACTTCAGGACGATGGAACCAGCAGTGCAGAAATTAGTTTTTAAGACTCCTTCCTGCAGCACCCTATAACATATAGACTCTCACAAATGTTTAAATACTTCGAATATGTCAACGCTAATATGCAGTATAGTTTTTAAATTGCCACATTGTGAGTAAACAAAAATTGTAATACCGTTAAAATTGTGACCGCAGTATGCTCTAGTCTTAAGCGGGATTATAGAGACACTGACAAAAATGCCAAAATGCAATGCAGTGCAATGACCAAAGACATCGGTTGACGTAAAAAGAGAAAAATAAAGTTTAAATAAAAGCCCCGTGTACTCAAGACAAAATTACCCAAATTACTTTTTAGGAGTAAATAAAATGGTGTTACTCTGTGTTTCAGGAAGCATTATCGAGAGTACCTGGTCAGCCTCATTAATGGGCATTCTATTGACCCCGCCCCCCTTTATGCACCCGATGAGCTGACTGTGGCCTGCAGGAGATACCATGTGGACGTCAGACAGGGGGACGGAGAAGACGAGAGAGCATACTTTGCCAGACTGCTTAAGGTGGGCTGATACTGTCCTTTGTTCAGTCAATAAGCATGACATCTTTTTTTGTACAGCTATCAAACTCTTTCTTTGCCTTTCACATCTGCAGAAACTCATGGATGACGTGCCTCTGGGTGACAAGGTCCCTCGCAAGAAGTGAAAACTTATTTTTTCGTGATCATTTAACCTGTACTGACTATTTTAACTGTAGCTCTACTTTATGATATGAGCTGTGAGGTCGACAGATTGGTAAACACAGTGCTTCCCTGTTCTTAATGTGATGTAGTTGCACACTTTTGCACAATGCACACACTGGTGTATGTTTTCTTTTTTCTCTAAGGTTTTGTGATTGAAAATTCTTGCTTTTAATCGTGTTTTGATTTTAATCGCCCTCAAATAGCATTATAGCTGTAACTTGATTTAACAAAACAAAAAAACACTTTGACAGCTATAATGAAACCACTTATGGTCTCTGTGAATGCATATAGATAAGTTTTTCATTCATTCAATTTTAAATTTAAGCTCCCAAATTTTAAAACAACAGCATTTTAAATGGTTTGTGGGTTAACCTTTCAGTTGATTGTACTTTAAAGGAACACTCCACTTTTTTTGAAAATAGGCTCATTTTCCAACTCCCCTAGAGTTAAACAGTTGAGTTGTACCGTTTTCGAATCCATTCAGCTGATCTCCGGGTCTGACGGTAGCACCTTTAGCTGTAGCTTAGCATAGATCATTGAATCTGATTAGACCGTTAGCATCTCGCTCAAAAATGACCAAAGAGTTATTTTACAGTCCCTGTGCAAGCAGGTGGTCACGTTGGTTATGTTGACGGAAGTTTAGCCTATTTTCAAAAATAGTGGAGTGTTCCTTTAAGCTGTTTATTTAACCAGAGTTAAATGAGAAACTAAGTCTGCAGAAGGATAGGTGTCAAATGACATACAATCAAAGTTATAATGGCATGATGTTTTAAATGTGTATGTAAAAATATATAAATATGATTAAACATATAATTTATAAAATGTTGACTCTAGTGTTTAAAAGAGAGCAAAATGGTCAATAATCGTTAAAAAGCAGTAAAATCACCAGTCATGTTGACGTCACTCGATCAACATCTCAAAGACATGTTCTTTATTACTTTTCCCATCCAGTCTTTTCAAGGTTGTCTCTGAGATCAGAGCCCTTAAAACACATTTTTGCTCATCTCTGTATAAGTCTTAAAGCCATTTACAGTGGGGTTGTAGTCAAGGAAACCACTGATCAGATGCTATTTTTAGTCCGAGGACATTTGTGCAGCCAGATATTCCTGAATTTATGAATTTCATTTTTGAAGCGCATGATCATGGAAGAGCATGGGCCGTTTTAAGCAGAAATTATAGGCACACATAATGAGAAAGTCAATGATATTTTAAAGAGGTCATTATTCTAAGCAATGAGAATTACATGCACTGTAAAATTTTACGATGCTGACTGGTCACATGCAGTAGTTAAATTTTTTTTTAATTTACACTATTTGTTCCCTTAAATATGCCATATCACTTTACCTATACAATATATAATACTCTACTAAGCTGTTGTTCACCAATGTAGGGTTCTTCAGAAGCACACTTAACTGCTCCGCTGTGAAATATTGAGTTTCCTATCAGGATATAGGATATCCTACCAGCCACTTATCCCGCCCTAATGAGGGCAGTTTGCTGCATGACAAGGTATAAGATATAACTGATGGAAAACACAACTGGAACAGTTGCCTTTGTGTGACAACGACTCTTCTGAGTGTTCTTGAGTGTATCACACAAAACCTTGATAGCTACAATCAAAACTGTTAGTGGGTAGATTGTTTTGTTCTGTTTTTCAGCATATTGATTGGCTCTGCAGAAAGCACTGACATAAGAAATGCATGATGGGATATGGTGATAGAGGAAACCCCATGAGGAGCAGAGGACAGACTGACACATGTTCTGAGGTAATTGTCTGTGTGAGGGCACAGCAGTGAAAGAGAGGTCCATATTTATAAAAAAAGAAGCCTTTATATGATTTTTTTGAGACACATTTTGGCAACACTTTACAATAAGGTCCAATTAGGTAGGTCTAATGTTAGTTTTTCATTGTTAATGTGTGTTAACAAATGTAGTTAATAAACAGCGCTGCGGAGTAACTAGTTACATGTAACGGTATTATGTGATTTGATTAAAAAAATAAATGTAACTAATCGATTACAAAATGTTTAATTAAATTGAAGAAAATGTTAACGATTACAAAGGGGGCTACATCTGAATGATTGAATTCTTTCCCAAATTGCACTGACTGCTTTAAAATATGAGACACAAAAGTTTCAGGAGTTTATTACACAAAATAGCCATATTTGATAACTGTTTTATTTCCTATTTAAGTTTATTTGCTTTTATTTTTTTTAATTAAATGATGTTTTATTAACAAGGTTCGGGAGGAGCACGATCAGATAATCAGTCTGGATTTCATCAAAGTAAATAAGATTAGGAAAAAAAAAAAAAAAAAGGTCACCACGTCGGAATTTAACCTCCCATCACCAATCCAACCGTATCAGGCCCTTTTTCTTGCCTACAATTCAGAAGCTCTCCGTACTACTATTCTAATTTCCTCCCAGTCTTGGGATGGGGGGGGGAGTTCTCTGGGTTCGGGCTTTAACCCGAGCTCGGAGCCCTCCCTCTGGACAGCACGCCAAATATGCTACTAATTGCTTAATCACAGTATATGTTAGTGTGAACTCGTGAACTGTTTTTTTTCCCCCCCAAGGCATTGTTAGATGCCAGTGTTTCCTGTAGCTATGCAAGGATTTGATTTAAAAAACGGTATCATAACCATTAATTTTATGATTTTAAATCTGTATTTAGCCTCCGAGATCTCAATGTAAACAGAGGTGCTAAGGTCTTATTTTGTGGTTGCTGTATACACACACATACATGTGTATATATTAAGGAAAATATTTTAGATTTATATAAAATATTTATTTATTTATAATATAAATTAAATACAGGTATAAATATATACATACAAATATTTTTTTAAAAATACATACGTGTATTTATATATAAATAATAAATATACACCGCACACACACATATAGTATGTAAACATAAACTTTTATTTTGAATGCGATTAATTGCGATTTATTGTTTTGCTGCCCTACAGCAATCATTGTTGAGTACTACTGTAAAGTTAACCCTGCCTGCTTTAAAAATGATTAACAGTTGAAAACATTCGTTCGAAATTTAGAAAAGTAATTAAATGTAATCAGTTACATTACTTTAATAAAGTAATTGAAATAGTTATACTTATTCCATTTTAAATAGGCCTAGAGTAACTTTTAATCTATAACCTATTACATTTCCAAAGTAACCTTCCTTCCACCTACACTGTTAACAAACGGAACCTTATTGTAAAGTGTTATTTTCATGTTTTGATCAATTTAACTTGGGACCAGAATCAGTCAAGGAGGGTTAAAAGTTAAAATGCAACGATATTGTATGCAAATGTAATCGGTTACAATGCAAATAGTTTTACATCACACTGTCTGCGACTGAGGCCATAGTTCAGGGTTTTACCCTGAATAAGCACACTCGTAGTAGCTTTTTCTCCACTATTACGACAGTTGTGGCAAGCTGTGACGTCTAACTTGTTTTGACAGATGGCCTCTCTGGTGCGGGGACCTGTGTCTCTGGGGCTTTTGGGATAAATGAGGTTCTAGTCTGTAGCAGAGGAGGGCGAAGAAAGAAAGCGACAGAAATGCTGCCTAGCCCAGCTGGGTCTGTGATTCTGCTGAAGTGTTTCCACATCTTTGACACCCCGAGCCACCGCTCCCTTAGTGAAATGGAGCTAGTGTAGTGTGTAGTCGCAAGATATCTTTGTAATGAGCTCTATTGCTTATTTTCATGCAATTGCATTTTCTCATTTATTTGCATATTTCAATGTTTACATTCCTAATGCTCCATTCATTGGTGCATGTTGTTTCAAATATACTCTTAACTCCACTTTTCATAGTCTAGTTGATAAAATCAAGCCCTGTCCTATACTGAATATGAAGTTTTACTTGAAAATATGTCTAATTATGGAAGTAAACTGAGTTTTGAATGGCTTTTTATGTTGACTACTTGATTTCTGTAAGCTCTTAGTGTAGCAGTGTAGATACTGTATGTGTACTGTATGCTCGCAGTAGACAGATGGGACAAGAAAATGGGGCCCCAGGAAATGAGTTGTACATCACTAGGATCATTTTGATATGTCTTCAGGCCTTCTTTCGTTTTTTAGTTATCAAATCTGGATAGAGCCACTAATAAAGCAAGGAGAGTCATGGATATCATGATACAAACAAACAGTCAGTCTAGCAGTGTTAACAATCTTTGTGCTGCATATTAATCATTCATTAAAAGGTTTAATCAACACACCATTTATATTTCTAACCAAATTCTGGGTGGCCACAACATTAAGAAATAGTTAAAGGGATACTCCACACTTTAATACTCTAATCGTTTACTCATACCACTCCAGATGTATTTGACTTTCTTTCTTCGGATTTGTCTATATAATGAAAGTGGATAGTAACACAAAAGTTAACGCTTCAAAAACCACAAACATGACAGTAACCCACAATGCATCATTCATTTATAATTCATTAATTCATTCATTGCTTGCGGCATGAACTGTCATTTACCGCCGGGTAACTCCGCCCACAACAAAGCTCATTGGACAAGTACAGAGGAAAAACTGATACTTTGTGACAAATCCAACAAGTTCCACAAGAAAATCATGAAAAACAAAACATTATTTATTTATTTAATAATATTGTTTTGTCCTAAAAATACATTTTGTCGGCTGCTTGGTTTTTATTTCTGCTGCGTTGCACCGGGTAGCCCCGCCCACACTGAAAACTCATTGGACAGACACTCCTTATGGCACATTAAGGCACATTATGCGTTAATATTTACTATAAATTGCTGCAAATAGTGAAACTGAACTTAAACCCATTCAACCATGTGACCGCATGGCAGCGAGATGCCGCAATTCTTCTGTTTTTCAGCGGCTCTGTAATCAGCATGGATGAGGAAAGACTGATCTTGAAAGTTTAGAATCCTTCTAGTGAAACATCATGAAAATACAAGGTATGTTAAGATATTTTACGCTTTTCAGCTGCAGTGCATTGCGAAACTAAAAATGCGCTCAGAGACAACTTTTCTGATTGGCTGTCTTGTGATGACGTCAGGCAACACTACACTGATAAAAATGATTTTATGGTGAAGTAAATACTACAGAAAAACATGTAATTTCTACATGAAATAATTTAGTTCAGACAGGAATTTTAAAAAGTAAATTCTATATTAGTACTCAATTTAAGTTTGTAGAAATTAAAGTTTGAACTTATAAGTACATTTTACTTGTAATTGTTTGTTTACAAGGATTCTTTAAGTAAATATCAAAGTTATGATCCCGTTGTTCCCATCATGCACTGAGGCATGAATAATTAATAAGGTTAAATTTTTCTCGGTGTATTTATACTGTTTTATGGTTGCTTTTGTTAGTTTTAGTAACTTCCTGTTTTGTAGCATCTGGAGTTTATTTTCTACTCAAAATGACCCATTCATACTCAAACACTATCCGCTGATTGTTACCATCATTATGTATTGTGTACCAAGTAATGAGGTCTCTGTGTTCATTTGGGGAATAATTATATTGAGTAAACATTCTTAAAAAGGATAACAAGCTGCTACTTGCTTACTTGCATGTTTGTAAGTGAACCACGTGCTCTAATAGCATGTTTTTTTTCAGTGCTCCATTGTTTGAGTTTATAAACCGCGAAATGTACTTGAGTATTGTAGAGTAAACTTAAAATAATTAAGTAGAAATTACTAATCAAACTCTATCTGGCCATGTTAAATTTACTTATTTCCTTTGTGAATTTTACCTAACTTAGTTAAGTATATTTTACTTAATTCAATACTTAAACTTCACTTAAAAAATATGTGTTCAAAAAATTGCAAAAGAAAAATTAAGTACTTTTTTTTTTTTCAGAATAGAGCGAGTTTTTGGATGTTTTACACCTTGAATGCTCTAGTGTCACGTCTGTTCTGACGCGATGTTAGCCGCTGAATTAGTCTGGTATGCTTTGTAGTACAGACTGCAGACTTTGGTCAATACACACAGACTTTGTGAGTGGGGTCAGAACCTCCTTAATGGAGCAGGAGCTCTTTAACATGCACCGCACCTCTCCTTTGACCTTCATTATCTTGCATAACCAGATAGCAGCGCAAAGCAAATGTAGTGGTGGAATGCTGATCAACCAACTGTATCAAAATAAATTGGCACCAGCAGTCAAATTAAAACGAGAACATTCAACGCTTCAAAAAACTTAAGCACCATATAGACCTATTATGTGAACTCCAAACCACACTTGTGATGGGGAACAGATAAACAACATTATAAAAATGTTATTTCCGTAATGATTAAAGATTTGAATAACATCCTGACTTGATTAAATTCTGTTACTGAGAAAAAAAAATCCCTTCCATTCCAAGCATATCCTAAAGGGGGATATAAGATATTTTGGCTGAATCCATTATATTGAAATGAGCAACTGGGGCTTCATGCTTGCTGGCTTTCTGACTGGCATTATCTACACAGCTTTGACTTTCTAGGCTGCAACTATTATTAAGACACTCACGTCTGTTTTGGAGCTGTGCAGTATTCAAAAGTTGCTGATATCCCACAGGACAGTCGCTAGAGAGAGGCAGAGCAAAGAGAGGAAAAGGTGAAAGGATGGGCATTGAAAATCTTTCTGTGATGAAAAAGAAGGCTTCTGGAAACTGTCACACTCAACTTGATTGAGGAAGCAAATATATTGCTCTTTGAGTTCAGCATGAAATAAAAGTTTACCTCATCTGTTTTCTAAATGCATATTATTGTTCTGTTTTGATTAATTAATCCGTGCATGTTTAGTCAATCATTTAGTCCTCTTAAACCCATCCAATCAACAGCCGATAGATAAAAGAAAAAGCCTATGCAACATTTTTATCCTTTCGACAATCTGTCAAAATGTATACTTGTTATCCATTGCTTGGATGTGCGTCACTACTTCTGTTTCATTGCAACTTTAAAGTCACATGAAATCAAGTTTTTTCTGCTTACTTTCATTGGTGGATTTGGTGTTTGAGTGAAGCTTTATTTCCAATTAAACTGAATGATTCATTCAATAAAGTCCTGCTCTATTTTTTCCACATGTCAAATATGCATCAGGTGTCAGAAGTAAAATGGCTTGAAAACCGCAATTCACACTGACCTGTTGATCTGAAATGGACTAAAAGCACAACCTCCCCCAAAAACTATTTAGATAGTTAAGCCACAATTTAAACATTTATATGTATTTGGATTATAACAAAATATCAAAACAAGTGGCATTTATTTTAAAGAAATATGGCTTAAGCAGACGTTTCGATCAAAACATATACACAAGATGAGGTGTCAAGAAACAATTTTTGTTTAAAATGAAGACAAAAATCTTGGACACTCTGACTTTCAAACTTTTTGTAACACGTTCATTGTTAATATTTATGTTTTTCTGCTAGGACTGAATTTGAAGAAACTGACTTCACACATGAAATGGCACTAATTTAAAAAGTGGCTCAGAATTTCATTCTGAGAAAAGCATTATTTCTTTGTAGATTCAACTTAATGTGATAGTTTGTAAACTACCATTCAAAGGTTTTGGGGTCAGTAAGATTTTTTTTTTTTCAGCCAACTAATACTTTTGTTTAGCAAGGATGCATTTCAATTTTTTTTTAACTTTATATTCATCAAAGAATACTAAAAAAAGGATCATGTTTTTTTTTTATATAATAATAACAAATGTTTCTTGAGCACCAAATCAACATATTAGAATGATGTCGAACGCATTATGTGACACTGAAGACTGGAGTAGCTAATCCAGGTATAAATGACATTTTAAAATAGTTAAAATAGGAATAAATAACAGTTAAAAACAGTTATTTTATTTTGTAATGATATTTAACATATTATTTCATTATATTAATGTATTTTGTGCAGCCCGAGAGGATCAGTTATCAAATCACTCTTTATAATTATTCATCTTTAAAAATTGTCACATACAGTAGCTAGAGTGCACCATGGATCTAGGATCACCGGGCAATAGAAACTAGTTTAGTTTCAACGGATGCATGATTCTCTCCAGGAATCAGGAGCTACAGGGACTGCATCAAGGCCAGGCTGCCTCCTCCTGTTGCCCCACATGAACCTTGCACAATCTCCCCGGGGCTCTGGCCATCCAGGCGTGTCTGTCCCTTTCCCTCGCTCTGTCTGTCTCACTGTTGCTGCAGGGGAGCTTGGCACGCAAAGCCATTTCACCAAATATACATGTGCTCAAACCACTCCATTAGTATTTTCACACCCGGAGGTCTCAGGGTTTTCTTGCCTGGTTACTCTCATGCGAGCACTGCAAGCACTAGGACCTCGTAACCTGCCGATCTCAGAGTGAGATGGGATGAGCTACTGACTCTGCTGGGGGACTCTTTTATATTGCCTTACAAACACAGCTGTGTGAGAATATGGACCTTAAACATGATGATGTGAGAATTTCTGTGATTATCGCAGACGCCTGATGTTATGCGGCGTAATGACAAATCGTTTCCCACCAAATTAAGCCACTGAGCTTGAGTCAAATTATGATTCCCATTACAGCGGCTGTTCACCCATGACAAGTTTTAAATATAGTGTCTTAAATGGCTCCCTAACAAATGTCATTTGCACACATGCTGTACAAGACAATTCTGTTTCAATCATGTGGCTTCTTCTCCTCGCGTTCTGTATTTTGCTACAGATGACGATGTTTCATTTTGAAATGCCATGGCAATTAGGGCTGAGCTAATGAATTGTGCGGTCCCCTGTGCCCAGTTGTGGTTTGACATATTTCCTCCGGTGCACTGACCGTGGGTCGCAGCACTAATGACCACACTGCCAGCAGTAAGTATTCCAGCATGACAGGCTTTCAACACACACATGTATTTATTAGTATACAGTGGCCACACAAAGTATTTGGACACTTTTGGACACTTACATCACATCTATGATCATTTACATTTACTTTTCACTAATCTGTTGATATTTAGGTGATATTTAGTAGATATCAAGTCAGTTTCCATCTCGTTAGCAGTGTCCTAAATAATACTTATACATATATACATGCCTTCAAAAAA